>NW_024806346.1:0-3871 GCF_019175285.1 Sceloporus undulatus | reverse complement strand
GTTGGCGGGGGATGCTGGGCCCTGGAGTGTCGCTCACCTGGAGGGCGGCCAGGTCGGCGCTCTGCTTGTCCTCCAGCTCCTGGAGCTGCTTCTCGAGGGCCTCGTTGATGCCGCGCGTGGCCTCGATCTCCAGGCTCTTGGCTTTGAGGAGGCGCCGGCTCTCGGAGGCCTCGTCCTTGGCGGCGCGGACGGCGTCGGTGTGCTTGGCGGCGCTCTCGCTGAGCACCGAGACCCGGCTGCGGAACCACTCCTCGGCGTGGTGCATGTTGCGGGCGGCCAGCTTCTCGTACTGGGCGCGGATGTCTCGGAGGGCCGAGGAGAGGTCGGGCTTGTGGGCCACCTCCATCTCGACCGAGAGGTGGGCGTACTGGATCTGGGCCTGCAGCTCGGCCAGCTCCTCCTCGTGCAGCTTCTTCAGGAAGGCCAGCTCGTCCAGCAGGCTGTCGATCCGCTTCTCCAGCTCGGCCCGGGCCAGCGCCGCCTCGTCGGCGCCTTTGCGGACCTCCAGCAGCCGGGCCTCGGCCTCCTCGCGGCTGAGCATCTCCTCCTCGTAGCGGGCCTGCAGCGCCCGAAGGCTCTCCTCCAGGCTCTCCCGCTCGCCCTGCAGCGCCTGCTTCTCCTGGCTGGCTTCCTCGGTGGCCAAGCGCAGCTCCCGGATCTCTTGTTCGTAGAGAGCGCGGAACCTCGACGGCTCCGAATGCTTCTGCCGCAGCACCATCAGCTCCGCCTCCAGCACCTTGTTCTGCTGCTCCAGTTCATGGACGCGTTCAATGAAGCAAGCGAAGCGGTCGTTCAGGTCCTGGAGCTGGGCTTTCTCCTGGCTCCGGATGGTCTTGAGGTCGTTGCTTAAAGCGGCCACTTGGCTCAGGTCTAAGCTCTCCACCGACGGCGGCAGCAGCAGCGAGGAGGAGGAGGAGGAGGAAGCCGCGTAGCTCCGGCGCACCGACACCGAGGAGATCGGGGCCGAGAGGCTGGAGTAGGTGGAGCGGGCCACGCCGTAACCTCCGCCGCCGCCGCTGCTGCTCCGGAGCCCCGACAGCTGGACCCGGCTGGAGCCGTCGGCGAAGCGGCGCTTGTACGCCGGGAAGTAGGTCTCGTAGCCGAAAGTGCTCATCGTGGCGGGGAGAAGGGGACCCGAGCCCAACCAAGCCAAAGAGGAGGGGGAGGAAAGGGAGAAGGAGGAAGCGATCTTCCCGAAGAGAGAGAGAGAAGGAGAGGCTACTCTGCGGATGAGGCTCCGGGAAAGGCGCCTATTTATGCCGAAGGGGAGGCTCCCGGACCCAGCCCGGCCCATGCGCAAAGGAGCAGCCCAGGCTCTGCCTTCCCCCTCCTCCTCCTCCGAGAAAGAGACTCTTATTGAAGCAAAGAAGCCTATAGAATCATTCCAAGGGCCATCCTCCACTCCAGCCCCTCTTCTGCCATGCAGGAACTCCCAGTCTGACAGATGGCCACCCAGCCTCTGCTTCAAGACCTCCAAGGAAGGAGGCTCCTCTACAGTCTCTAAGGCAGCAGCATCTGCCACCGTTGAATAGCTCTGACACTCAAGACGTCCTTAGAATCGTAGAGTTGGAAGAGACCCCCAAAAGGGCCATCCAGTCCAACCCCCTTCTTCTGCCATGCAGGAACTCTCAGTCAAAGCATCCCCATTGACAAATGGCCATCCAGCCTCTGCTTCAAGACCTCCAAGGAAGGAGACTCCACAATACTCCCTTACTGTCAGGAAGTTCCTCCTAATGTCTTTTCCTGGAGCTTGCATCCGTTGCTCTGTCTCCTGTTCTTTGGAGCAGCAGAAAACAAGCTTGTTCCCTCCTCAATATGACCTCCCTTCAAGTATTGAAACAGGGCTCTCATATCACCTCTTAACCATCTCTTCTCCAGGCTAAACATCCCCACCTCCCTAAGTCGTTCCTTGCAGGGCATGGTTTCCATTTTAGTCACCCTCCTTTGGACACATGGCTCCAGTTTCTCAACATCCTTTTAAAAGTGTGGTGCCCAGAACTGGACACAATATTCCAGGTGAGGCCTGACCAGAGCAGAATACAGTGGCACTATTACTTATCTTGATCTAGACACACTATACTTCTATTGATGCAGCCTAAAATCGCATTAGCCTTTTTAGCTGCTGCATCGCACTGTCGACTCATGTTCAAATTGTGTTGGGGGATTCAAGTTTTCTAAGGTCTCCACCTTTATTAAGGAAACGACAGTTCAAAAATGTCAAAGATATCAAAGCTGAGCTTGCTTTTAAATCGGCAGAGCAGGAGAAAACTCTTTTGGCCATGCCACTTCTTCTTCTTCTTCTTCCTCCTCCTCCTCCTCCTCCTCCTCCTCATCATCATTTCCTCTTTCTTCTTTATTTATACAGTTTCTTAAATTAATAATGAAAACAACAACTTACAAAACAAGCATATACAATAGCTGTGATCATGTGCACAAGTACAAATAACCCCGTTTAGACATGTCCCTATGATATGACTTTCCAAAAGTTCAGTTTGTTTCCCAACTCCCTTCTTCTTCTAGATCCCTTTTCATCATTTAATCTTCACACAATATTCTAGACAGTCCTCCTAAATTTGCCCACCATTTATATTTAGATACTCCTGCTTATTTATTCCCATCTTGTTTCCCTTACAATATTCCACTACTGGAGGCCATTCCTCCTCCCTTTCTTCAATACCTTTATTATTCAAGTAACCAGTTAGTTTATCCATTTCTACTATTTGGCCATGCCCCTTCTGCAAATATCCCCGCCGAGTGCTTTGAACACTAGACTTCACACTCTGGAGTGTTGCACAGGAGGCCTGGGAATCGCAAGCTCTCCAGACATTGTCAGGCCAAAGTCTACATTCGGTTTTGGAACTAGACAAGGTCCTAAAATGGAAAGATGCACAACCCAGTGCAAAAGTGAGACTCGTCCAAGCCATGGTATTCCTCGTCGCCGTGTCTGGATGTGAGAGCTGGACAGGGAAGAAAGTGGATGTGAAGAATCATAGAATTGGAAGAGACCCCAAAGGCCACCCAGTCGACCCTATTTTGCCATGCAGTCGGAGCACAGAATCAAAGAAAATCTACTCCTTTGATGCTAGAGAAGAGGTGAAGGAGAGCCAGTTTGGAGTAGAATCATAGAGTTGGAAGAGACCACAAGGGCCATCCAGTCCATGCAGGAACTCTCAATCAAAGCATCCAGTGGTTTGAGTGTTGGATCAGGACCCTGGAGACCAGGGTTTGATTCCCTGCTCAGCCATGGAATCCCACTGAGTGACCTCAGCCAAGTTCTCAGCCTCAGAGGATGGCAATGGTAGAGCCCCCTCTGAAGAAATCTTGTCAAGGAAACCCCACAATAGGGTCACCATAGGGTTGCCATAAGTTGGAAATGACTTGAAGGGACACAACAACAAGAACAGACCTGGAGAGGCAGCATGTTGCAGTGGTTTGAAGCTGGCCTCTAGCAAGGAAAAGTGTACAGGTTGTAGCACAGTTGTAGCAGATGGTTATTAGTGCATAAGAAGCATCATGGGTTAACTATTATGCCTTTTCCTAATTCAGTAATTCATACCAGTGTGTGTGTGTGTGTGTGTGTGTGTATGTGTATGTGTGTATACAGTATGTGTGTGTGTGTGTGTGTGTGTGTGTGTGTATATATATATATATATATATATATATATATATATATATATAGATGAATGAATAATCTGAACTGGTTTAAGGCAGTGTCCTGTCTTTGTATGGAAGGGACCAGAGTTTCCTAGCTGAGCATCCCAAGATAGGAGAGACAGCATGATATGGTTTGAGCACTGGATTAGGAACCTGGAGAGCAGGGTTCAAATCCTCACTCAGCCATGGAAAGCCACTTGGGTGCCCTTGGGCAAGT
>NW_024806345.1:0-4065 GCF_019175285.1 Sceloporus undulatus | reverse complement strand
AGGCGGAGAGATATGGTCGGATTTTGGCAATATTGTACAAAAGGAATTTACAAGCCTTGGCTGTGGTCTGGATCTGAGGGATACACGACAGAGAAGAATCAAAGATAAAACCAAGACTGCAGGCTTGCTGGACTGGTTGAACAGAAATGTTGTCCACAGAGACAAAAAAGGAGTGTTGAAGGGTGGGCTTAGGAGGAAAGACAAGAAGCTCCGTCTTGGACATGTTGAGCTTCAAACTCCGATGGCGCATCCACTGCGAGGCAGCAGTGAGACAAGACGAAACTTGCTGTTCAAGCCTTGGAGAAAGGTCAGGGGTGGAAAGATATAACTGGGTGTCATACAGATGGTAGGAAAAACCAAAAGAGCTAATGAGTTTTCCTAAGGACAGTGTGTAGAGAGAAAACAGAACGGGACCCAGAACAGAGCCCTGGGGAACTCCAACAGATAAGGGAACAGGAGAAGAAGTCTGACCACCTGCAACTACTGCAAAAGATCTGCCAGACAAGTAAGATCTAAACCAGTCAAGAACAGAGTCTGAGAACCCAAGGTCAGAGAGTATGCCAATTAGGAGACAGTGATCAACGGTGTCAAAGGCTGCAGACAAATAGAGAAGGATGAGAACAGAGTAAAGGCCATTAGCCTTGGCCTGTAAAAGGTCATTCGAGATCTTAGTGAGAGCTGTTTCTGTAGAATGCCTTGGGCGGAAACCAGACTGAAAGGGATCGAGGATGGATCCATCCTAAACATCCCCAGCTCCCTAAGTCTCTCCTCATAGGGCTTTATGGTTTCCAGACCTTCCACCATTTTGGTTTCCCTTCTCTGGACAAGGCTTGCTCCATTGTTACCTTTCCAGTTTAAATGGAGTTGGGTGCTCTGTCTTCCTTCTCTGCAGTTTCTCCCAAACCCAAAGGCCCCTAGGGAGGAGATGGAGGTTTGTCGAACCATAAGGCTTCTTTCACGATAGGTTGCCCTTAGGGTCACCAAATGCTTCTTTCAAAGTCTGGTCTTCTGCAAAAGGATGCTCAGCTCTTCTGCACCATTCTCTCTTTCCCTTTCCTTCTCTCTCTTTTCAAGTCTCCTCTTGTATTTATCAGTAGGTCTTCATACTTAATCCAAAATGTATGATCAGGGTGTTCTTCTTTATAGGAAGCTTCCTGTGGGGAAGCCCACATGGGGATTTTGGGATAAAATCCCCCCCCCGTAATATTTCCAAATATGAAATAAAGATTTCCTAATGAAGTGTGCATTAAATTCCTTGTCAGTATGAGAAGGTTTGTAACATAGATAATTGTGCCACCCTTGTTCCATTCTTATACCCTCTAGATTTAATAATGTAGAGCTTTTAAGCAAAATCCAATCTCTTATCCAGAGTAAAAAACAGGCATTATAGTAAAGTTCCAGATATGGAAGTCCTAGTCCCCCCCTTTCTTTTATATCCTGCATAATTGCGAATTTAATTCTGGGCTTTCTTCCTTGCCAGATGAAGTTGGATATATCCCTATTCCATATTTTGAATGGTTGTTTATTGATGACAACAGGGATGGTTTGAAATAAGAAAAGCATCTTAGGCAAAACAGACATTTGAATTGTGGCAATTCTTCCCATAAGGGAGAGTTGTTTGTTATTCCAATTTTTCAAATCTTTTTAAATGTTTGTCCATTTGTGTTCATAATTATTTTTATATAAGTCTTTATTTTGATTAGGAAAAAGAATTCCTAAATATTTAACCTTGTTGGTTATAGAATCATAGAATCGTAGAGTTGGAAGAGACCGCAAGGGCCATCCAGTCCAACCCCCTGCCATGCAGGAAATCCAAATCAAAGCATCCCTGACAGATGGCCATCCAGCCTCTGTTTAAAGACCTCCAAGGAAGGAGACTCTATCACCCTCCAAGGAAGTTATCTGGGAGTTCGTTTTGTTTTGCAAAATAGTTCTTTCATTTGATGTTAAATTTTTGATTAAAATTCCACTTTTTGTCTTGTTAACCCTAATGCCTACAATTTTGCCAATTTCCTCTAATATTTCTTCTAGTTTTTCAACACTGGCAGTTGGATTGTCTAAGAAAATAACAATGTCATCTGCGTATGCACGCAGATGGTATTTATATTTATGAATTTCTGGAACTTTTAAGGGTTTTTTCATTTTGTATTTTTTTAAATTAATATTTCCATGATCATCAAAACAAGAAGGGGGGATAAGGGTCATCCCTGGCGTGTTCCTGTATTAATCTTACACTTTTGTGTTTTTTGACTGTTTATCAGTATTTGAGTATTTTGATGTTTATAAATACTCTGGATACCGTTTAAGAATCTACCTCTGAACCCACATTCTTTAACAATAGCAACATACAGTCCCAGTTTATGCTATCGAAGGCTTTTTGAAGATCTAAAAACATGGCGCCTAATTTACGATCTTTATGAAATTCGTAAAATTCCAGCATGTCTACAAGGACTCTGATGTTATTTTTTAAGTATCTAGCTCTTTGTTTGAATTCCCTTTGGTGATTTCCCCATGTTTCCATTTCTTATACATGTTCTGTTTAAAAGTTAGCTCAGTTGAAAGTTCCTTAGTCATCCATCCTGGTTTCTTGAGACATCTCCCATTTTTCTTCCTTACTGGAGCTGTTTTATTTTGTGCCTTCAGTATCTCCCTTTTGAGAAACTCCCATCCGTCTTGAACCTACTTCTCTTTTAGTATTCCTGACTATGGAATCACCTCCAGTATTTCTCTATGTTTATTAAAATCAGCTTTCCTAAAGTCTAGAATGTGCATGCCTGGCTTCTCTTTTCCATTGTATAACGAACTCCAGGAGTACATGATCACTGCCACCTAAGGATCCCACCACTTGCACTCCATTAACTAGGTCATCCCTGTTGGTTAGGATCAGATCAATAGAGCCCCTTTAATTTTTTTTTTTCTCATGGGAGAACTTAGCTAAACAGGACCCCAAATCCAGAGGAATTTCTCTGGTGTATCGCTTTGTACACAGACTTATTCTCTTCTAGTGTCTCTTATATTCATGCACCTGTATCTTGTGTTATCATGGGACAGCAGTGTTGAAGCTAAACAGGTTTAGATCTTGTCCATGCCTGGAGGGTAACGGATGTACAAACTTCGTGATCTATGATAGAAGAAAGGTAGGATATAAATGTACAAAATAAATCAATTTTAGGTATGTTACGGTACAGCTAGATGTTTCCTGCTGGCTCTCCATGCAAGAGATCACAAAACAGTTTATTACAGTTTTTTCTTCCAGTTACAGTGTTATCAATCTAACCCATTCTTATGTTAATACAAAATTCAGAGTGTGTTGTATCTGTAATAGGATCCCAAGTGTTCTTGGGACTTTCGTTAATCTGGTAAAGTCAGCAGATCCTCCTGTCTGATCCTCACTTTGAGTTTACCTGTAATTCTGAGGAGGTTTCCCATGAAGCATTAGGGTGAGGAAACTCCTTTCATAATTGTGCAGTTCTTGCTTGTAGGCTAAAGGATGTTAGCTCTGTACTAGAGTACATGTTTTGCAAACAGCTCTCAAGTTCTATTATCAGCATCTCCAGTTAAAAAGGATCAAATAACATGTTAATGGAACACCTTGGACACCTTGGAACTGCTGTCACCAGCCGGAGTAAACAGTACTGGGCTGGATAGGCCAGTAGTTTGCCCTGATATGGATAAGCTGTCTAGATTTCTTTATTTTATATGTATGCAGTCATTTCAGTGCATATTTTAACTTCTCAGCATTTACCTAATCTGGCTTTGCTTCGTGAATGAACATTCAGGAAGGACTCATCCCACACTTTGTACAAGCGTGTTGATGACTAAAAAGGCCAATCCGGGATAAACAGGTCTGGTTGCAGAAAGCACAGCGGAAAGTCTCCTTGGGTGATGTTTCCGGGTTGTGGTTCTTTCTGCGTTGTTGTTTCTCTTCGAGACTCGTTCGACGTGAGCTTTCAAAAAAGGCTGCAGCATTGTGGATAGTGCGTCTCCATGCCTCCCGATGTGAGGCCAGGGTGGACCATTGTTGGTGATCAATTTGGCTGAGCCTTAGATGTTGTTTCAGGGAGT
>NW_024806344.1:0-4065 GCF_019175285.1 Sceloporus undulatus | reverse complement strand
GTTCCTTTAACATTTGGACTAAAACCTAGGGGCCATTCAAACTACAGGAAAAAATGGGTTTGAAAGCGATTCTTGCACGTGAAGTTCATATTGGATCCGAATCCGTCACAATCCATGTCGGGGCTTGCACAAGGAAATGCCCCATACACCGAGGTATCCAGATTCGGGCTAAAATCCGTCTTTTCCTAAAAGACTCGGGTTGCACGAAATTTGAACTTGCCCTCAATCATGATCGGGGCAAATTAGGGAGGGATTAGGGTCAGGGGGCGGGCAGAGGTTGGAGCATTCCCTCCCATCATCAGAAGGGAGAGAGGGAGGGAGGGAGGGAGGAGGAGGAGTACTTTCATTCAGCCAGGTGTCACCCATCCTATATCTGTGCATTTCATTTTTCTGCCCTAAGTGCAATACCTTACATTTCTCCGTGTTGAATTTCATTTTGTTAGCTTTGGCCCAGCTTTCTAGTCTATTCAGATCATTTTGAATGTTGATCCTGTCCTCTGGGGTATTAGCTATTCCCCCTAATTTGGTGTCATCTGCAAATTTGATAAGTATGCTTCCAATTCTGTCATCCAGGTCATTGATAAAGACGTTGAATAGCACTGGGCCCAGGACAGAGCCCTGTGGGACCCCACTGGTCACTTTTCTCCAGGATGAAAAAGAGCCATTGTTGAGCATCCTTTGGGTTCGGCTGGTCAACCAATTACAACTCCATGTAACAGTTACTTTGTGTAGCCCACATTTTACAAGCTTGTTTGCAAGAATGTCATGGGAAACCTTGTCAAAGGCCTTACTGCAGGGGTAGGCAACCTGCGGCTCGTGGGCCGGATGCGGCCCGGCAAGGCCTTGGGACCGGCCCCAGCCCGGTCCTGCCGCTGATTGCTGCCAGAGCCTTTGGCCTCTCGCATGAGGGTGTGGGGCCTTTGGCCTATCAGGAGGAGGCGGGCAAGGGGGGGCAAGCGGTGGGCAAGGGGGACAATTGTCTATAGAAGCCTCCGAAACATGCATTTATATTAACTTTTTTTTAAAATCAGCAAATTTTTTTGCATGTCCTCCATTTTTTAAAAAAGTGTCCTCCATTTGAAAAATTTTTCCTACATTTGTCCCGGTTTATTTATTTAATTAATTTTTTTAAAATTATTTAATCATTTATTTTTGGGCTTTGGCCCCCCAGTTGTCTGAGGGACAGCAACCCGGCCCCCAGCTCAAAAAGGTTGCCTACCCCTGCCTTACTGAAATCAAGATATACTATATCCACAGCATTCCTTTCATCTACCAAGCTCGTAATTTTATCAAAGAAAGAGATCATATTTGTCTGGCATGACTTGTTTCTCTGAAACCCTTGTTGACTTTTTGTGATTATGGCATTGCCTTCTAGATGTTCACAGACTCTCTGTTTAATGATCTGCTCCACAATCTTTCCTGGGATTGATGTCAGACTAACTGGACGATAATTGTTGGGATCCTCTTTCTTCCCCTTTTTGAAGATGGGGACAACGTTTGCCCTCCTCCAGTCTGCTGGGATCTCTCCTTTTTTCCAGGAGTTCTCAAAGATTATTGCCAATGGCTCCAATATTACATTTGCCAGTTCTTTTAGTACCCTTGGATGTAGTTCATCTGGTCCTGGAGACTTATATTCGTTTAGGTTACACAGGTATTCCTGTACTATCTCTTTACTTATTCTGTGCTGAAATTCCCCTATTCTGTCCTCTGCTCCATTATCCTCAGGTTGAGCACCCTTTTGCTTTTCTGAGAAGACTGAGGCAAAGAAGGTGTTGAGTAATTCTGCCTTTTCTCTGTCTTCTGATAGCATTTTGCCATCTTCTCCACACAGTGGCCCTACCATTTCCTTCTTCTTCCTTTTGCTGCAGACATATCCATAAAAGCCCTTTTTGTTGTTATTAACCTCTCTAGCAAGCCTGAGTTCATTCTGTGCTTTAGCTGACCTTATCTCTACACTTGCTAGCTATTTGTTTGAATTCCTCTTCGGTGATTTCCCCATTTTTCCATTTCTTATACATGATCCGTTTAAAATTTAGCTGAGCTGAAAGTTCCTTGGTCATCCATCCTGGGTTCTTGCGACACCTCCCATTTTTCTTCCTCAATGGAACTGTTTTAATTTGTGCCTTCAGTATCTCCCTTTTGAGAAACTCCCATCCATCTTGAACTTCCTTCTCTTTTAGTATTCCTGACCATGGGATCACCCCCAGTATTTCTCTAAGTTTACTGAAATCAGCTTTCCTAAAGTCTAGAATGTGTGTCTGACTATGCCTGGCTTCTCCTTTCCACTGTATAACAAACTCCAGGAGAACATGGTCATTTCCACCTAAGGATCCCACCACTTTCACATCATTAACCAAGTCATCCTTGTTGGTTAGGATCAGATCTAAAATAGCTGACCCCCTTGTTGCCTCTTCCACCTTTTGGACAATGAAATTGTCTTCGAGGCAAGTGAGGAATTTACTAGACCTTGAGGATTTGGCTGAGTTTAACTTTCAACACATATCAGGGTAGTTGAAGTCACCCATCACTACTACATCTCTCCTTTCTGAGTATGTGGTCATCTGTTCTAGAAAGATATCATCCAATTCCTCCTTGTGACTTGGGGGTCTGTAGTAGACTCCCACCGTAACATCCTTGTTGTTTCCCTCCCCTTTAATTTTTATCCAGATGCTCTCCACCTGGCTTCCAGGATTGATGTCTTGGATCTCTTCACTGGTGTAAATGTCCCTGATATATAGGGCTATTCCTCCTCCTTTCCTGTTTGGCCTATTTCTCTTGAAAAGGTTATACCCCTCTATTTCCACATTCCAATCATGAGACTCATCCCACCAGGTTTCAGTGAGGCCAATTATATCATATTTGCTTTGTTGCACTAGGAGTTCGAGTTCATCTTGCTTATTTCCCATGCTCTGTGCATTACTGTAAAGACATTTAAGACCATGTGTTCCCTTTACTTGCTGCCTGTGCAAACATTTTTGCCTCCAACTGTTGGGTCCTTGCACTGTTTGCCTTGTTCCCTCTATGACAGTTTGACTATTTTCTCCAGCCTTTTTGCCTTCCAGAATACTGTCTCCCTCACCTACATATCTCGGTTTAAAGCCCTCCTGATCAAATTTTTGAGACTATTGGCAAAGACGTTTTTGCCAACTGGTGTGAGATGCAACCCATCCCTTGCCAGAAGTCCCTCCTCATGGAACCGCAGCCCATGATTCAAGAATTCAAATTGTTCTTGGCGGCACCATCTGTGGAGCCAGTTGTTTACATCCGCTATTTTCTTCTCCCTTCCTGGACCATGCCCTTCGACTGGGAGAAGAGAGGAGATGACAACCTGTGCATCCACCTCTTTCAACTTCCTACCCAAAGCCTCATAATCCCTTATGATATTCTGAAGGCTATGCCTTGCAGTATCATTGGTTCCCACATGAACCAAAAGAAAGGGGTAATGGTCAGTAGGCTTGACAAGGCTTGTCAGCCTCTCTGTCACATCACGGATCTTTGCCCCAGGGAGACAGCACACCTCCCAAGACATCTTGTCAGGCCCACAAACCACAGGTTCAGTGCCTCTCAGCAAAGGGTCCCCAACGACCACCACACGCCTCCTCCAAGGCTTAGGAATGGCTGTTCCCTTTGGTGGAGCTCTCTGGGTCCCCTGCTCTGTCCCTGAGGTCTGTCCCTGCTGCTGTTCCTCATCATCCTTGTAGTAGAGAGAGATGGAAATCGATTATGTAGCTGTTAAGCTTACAGAATGTTCCCTGGTTTCCCTACTTCTGTGTGTGACATTCCTCCAAGTATCTACTTCTGTTGTGTGAGAAGTGACCTCCTCCTCCCCAGCAACTTCCTCTGTGTGTTTCCTGCCCAGGACTGTCTGGTCCGTTCTGGTCAGGAAAACCTCTTGCTCCCTATGACGCTGAAGTGTAGCAACCTGGGCCTCCAGCTGCTGTACTTTCTCTTCTAAGAGGGCTACCAACTTGCACTTGGGGCGGGTAAAGTTCCCCACATCTCTAGGCAAGAAGACAAACATCCCACAAACTGTGTATATGAGAGTGATATATTTTCACATCCCTA
>NW_024806343.1:0-4066 GCF_019175285.1 Sceloporus undulatus | reverse complement strand
CCCCCCCTCTCTTTTTAAATCCAAACATTTCTGTTGCCCCACATTATTTTATGGAAACACCTGGCACCAGCTGCAACATTTTATTCCTATCCTCCAGTGAATTTCTTTTTAAGTACAAAACATATAAAGATTTAAAAAGTATCCTTGAGGTCCCCTTTCTCCTTCTCTTTTTAAAAGCATTGTAGTGCTACAATTCACTAGTAAAATGCCACTTTTGCTCTGTCACTTAAAAAAAGAGGGGGGAAATGCCTTTCAAACCATAGAACCACTTCAGCAAACCATGACCTGCTTAAAAAAACAAACAAACAAAAAAAACCTTTGGAAGAACACTAGGGTAGATCTAAGAAATTACTACAAATAGCTCCCCTCCCCAAAGAATAGATTAATGAACCCCCCTCCAAACTATCAGACCCAAGAAGCTATATCATGAGATTATGTGTGTCTTTAGACCAATCTCCTTGGTGCAGTAGAATCTATACAATTTTGATTTCAGGGCATTCCCGTTCAGGCTTGAGGGTTGTCACATTCTAGCTATAGTTCCTTTAGCAAGAGAAGTAACATCCCTCCATTCCTTTACCACATTTTTTCCCTTTGTGGCAGTGGGGGAGTGAGATAAATATATACTGGTACAGATACGCAGAACCCCTGTCTAAATGTGCAATGGTAGAGATTTACCTTGTTTTTGATACAATCTCTCTCTCTCTCTCTCTTACTACTGTCTGGTCTTTGTATAACCACACCAGTTTTCACTGTAGTTTATCCAAGCAAGGAAATGGCTATGCCTTGGTAATCTATTGATAGTTTGACAGTAAAACCCAAGTGTGTACGTTGCTTGCATTCCTCACAATAATTCTTACATTACCAAAATGCTACTTGTAAAGCTTCAGAGAATTTAAGGATCACTTTTTAGAGTCTCAGTCAGTTTATCTGGACATAAAGAGAGAGTTTTGCAGAAAAAGACATGGTGATAAATGAAATAGCAAGCCTCCATAAAACACATTTATGAAGGTAACACCATTTTTGTTGCTTAGAAATTGTCTGGATATACAGAAGAGGAACCACAGAAGACTATGTATTTATAAGATCAAAGGAAAAATATGTTACTGCCTGGT
This sequence comes from Sceloporus undulatus, assembly GCF_019175285.1. Lineage (NCBI taxonomy): Eukaryota > Metazoa > Chordata > Lepidosauria > Squamata > Phrynosomatidae > Sceloporus > Sceloporus undulatus. The sequence goes on along the minus strand of NW_024806343.1, from coordinate 2,954 downwards.
GAAGAAAATTAATGGATTTTCTTTGGCCTTTGATAAAAAATTATAGAGGAAGTGCAACAGCCATTCTAAAAATGAAGGCTATGCATTGACACGTTTTAACAATGAAAGTGCAGCAGGGTTTTTTCCTACAAGTAATCTGGGAAAATGCAACATAGTTGGCAAAAGGATGAAGTAAATGTAAATACAATTGAAATAAGGCCTTGGAGTATTTCAGGGACATATTAAATGTTTGCAGAACATACAGTTAAACAAAATAAAAAATAACAAATGCAAGCAACTAGTGCAGCACAGGCACTAAAATATAAAATATTAATTATATACAGGAAAGAGGCTCATGTAAACATCATCTATCACTAATCATTTCATATATCAATCCTGTAAGTGAATTCACTTAATCATTTCAATTATCCATTTTACTTTCTTTATCTGATTTTAATTTTAGTGTATGCTTTAAATTATTTTTATTGTATTGATAGTTTGATAATATCAGAAATGATAATATTTTCTATGTGGTATCTACATTATATTTGGTTGAATTGGTAGGTCTCCTTGAGTTCAAATGGGGTAACACCAGTTATTGCAGGAATAGCTGCGGAAGCCTAGATCTCAGAATGGATTTTTAAAAAAATCAAGTGAACCACCATGTTCCTTCTATGATAAGCTCCCATGACACATTATTCTATTTTTCCTCACAGTATTGCCACCATGTATTGTAACCCACTGTGCACTAGTAGAGCAAAATGCAGAATCAGACTGTCAATTTTTTATTAGCAATACAATTCAGCAACAACAAAACCAACCATAGTGGCAATTAATATTCATTTATATTTTTCCTTATTTTAAAAAACTGACTGCATATATATTCACAGTCTAGAAATTTTACTTAAAAATTAGTTTAAAAAATTGACTCAAAAAAACATTGCACAGCCATGATTTGCTGTAGTACTTTCCTCATCCATCCAGCCTTTAGGGTCAAACAGTTATGTCATCCGGAATTTTTTAAAGTTCTTTGGCATCATTTCCCTTTGCTTTGTCCTTTACATCCTGTTACATGCTCCTAGGTTTTACCCTCAAATTATCCATGGGCTATATCAAAATCCACAATTTTGGCCCCCAGGCCTGCACTTCTTATACATACACAAGGTCAACGTACAGTTGAGTATATACTGTATATCCTGCTTATTTTCCTGAAAGGGAAATCAAAACAGCAAATAAAGGCTCTCTGTGTGGCAATTATCACATGGAGAACAACAGTTGTTTCTATATATTTGAGTGCAGTCCAAAATAGCATGTAACACAATAGTATAGTCTGAAGTCACTTTTGGCACAAATGACTGTGACAACATTCATCTTTGCCATTTATGATTGTAGCTGAAGAACTTTATAATATTGGGAAACGATGCTATTTTCAGCCAGTGCCATCTGCAACCTAGTTTGACATACCCCAAAACTAGAAATTTTATGTTTCAGAGGGAGTGCTACCTCATTCAACTCAGGCGTCACACCTAATTCCATCCTATAAACATTACTTCTTTCTTTCTGGGATTACATCTCAGCTTCACTTGTAAGAAATCCAGGAGAATCAACAAGGTTGCCCTCCCACACCTACTGGTTCAAATCTTGTATTCTTCTATAACCAAGGCAATTCTTCTCCCAAAAATAGGTTAAAGGCCAGGGTTGAAAGAGTCAAACCATCAATTTTATCCATTTATCCCCAAAACTGCAAGGCTACCACTTGTTAATTTTCCCCATAAAAAATAACAGGTGAAAATAGTCAATAATTATTCATATCAGAAGAATCCAAACATAGTGCTTTTGCCCTCCAGCAAAGACCCAACCACTTTCCTCAGTTCTTAAAAAAAATGACCTTCCTTTAAGAAACATTAACTATTTCACAGCCCGAAGTTTGCAAATTCTGACCATATTGGTTTCAAAAGCTACAGCTGGATAAGGTTTGGTAACCAAATGGTGGTTGTACTCAAAAATTCTATCCACATTCACAGAGTCAAGAAGATGAAAAGTATTCAGCAGAAACAGATATAATACTTCCTTCCAGAACTGCTGACAAACTGGACTCCAAGTCCAAGTGGATCTGAGTGACTGTTTCTGCAAATGCTTTGCAAGCAAGTTTCATTTTTTTCTGACAGATCCTTCACTCCTCTTTCATCCACTACAGAAACAATCCAGTTTGATATAATTTTAACTGCCCTGCTCAGTGCTAGGGAACCCTGGGAACTGTAGTTTGTTGTGGCACCAGAGCTCTCTGACAGAAAAAGCTAAATGTCTCACAAAACTATATTTCCCAGAATGCCCTAGCATTGAGCCAGGGCAGTTAAAGACATCACAAACTGGATTGTTTCTGCAGTGTGTTTTGGACCTTTGAGAAGCAAGCGTAACAGACTCTTCACAGCAAAGAACAACTCTGAAGCATAGCACTGTACAATCAAAAATGTTTTTCAAACCAATCACAATGGTTTGCTGTGAGATTCTCAGATAAGTGTAAGCCTTCTGTGTCACCATCATTGTCACAATATAGGCTTGAAAAAGACCAGTAAACTGTGCTTAACCAGACCAGCTCTACATTTTCCTCCATTGTTATTCAAGCCATATTCCCTATGCTTCAGCATTCCATAGCAAATCAGAAAGCTTTATGAAATCTGCAATGGAGAAAAGACTGCTTAGTAGTGTTTGTAGTGCTTGTACAAGTCGTCTTGGTATTCTACAAACCTACCAAGGCATTAGTAGATTCAATGGCCATACTACATACAGAGATCCTTCAGATCTCTGAAAATCTCACAGAGCCATCTGGAGCCACCATTTTCTGGACACAGACAATGTGAATAGGCTTTAATCTGTACAATTTGGAGGCTTTCAAAAACCTAAACCTAACTAATATAATAGAATAAGCATCACAAAACATCATCACTTTTATTGTGATATTATAATGATATTAT
>NW_024806342.1:0-4066 GCF_019175285.1 Sceloporus undulatus | reverse complement strand
ATAATTTCACTTCCTTTGTGGCATAACTGTACTTTTTAAAGTTACTTTTATAATTAATGTGGAGATTACTAGGGTGTGGAGGATGTCAATCACATGGTTCAAGTGTTGTCATGTGGTGTGACTTATACTCTGTTAAGGTTATTGTGGCAATGAGGAGTTCAAAAAAGGAAAGTGCATTCTATTCTACAGGCCAGCAACTTGTACCATTCAGTTCTTTTAAGGCCCCAGAAAGGAACCAGCAGGTCTAACCAAACTGGTTCAGATGCCTAGGAATGATATTAAACTGCTCCTTGGACCCAAAATGTTGGTCCTTACTGTCAGCTCCCTAGGCCCTTCTTTGTTTGAACTTCCAAAAAGGAGGACCACTAGACTGGAGCACTCGTACTCCAATTTGAATGTATGTTTCCACAGTGAACCACAACACTGACCAACTGGACAATACAAAAGATCTGTTATAATTCATGTGAGCTTCTTGGTCTGCCCTCCCAGTCTGCCCTCCCACCGTCTTACATTTTGGGCTAAATTTTATCCTACAATTGTCCTGCATTTTGGTCTAAATTTTGTCCTACATTTTGTCCCTGTTTGTGGTAGAGAATTATGGCAACCCTAGTCAGGACACATAATTGGGCTTGCAGCATATTCTGGCATGAGGGTAGGGGGTGGGGATTAATTACAGACTTATACAAGATAAGGCATGATAAGGTCCATAACACTACCCCATTTAATCAAAACATGACACTATCAAGGAGAAAATCTATACTAGAAAATGGGCAGGTTGGGAGTGGCAGCTATAGAGCCAAATTATAGCCTACCATTTTGAAAGGCCTGAAGCAAGCTACTTTCACAACTAGAATATGGTATTTGCAAACTGTTTCCATTCTGTTACCAAGCAAGCTATATACTGTGTCATCTCTGCTGGCTATGGAGCTGTAGCTGACTCAACATGGGAAAACCATTATTGGTTTATTTCTCTCAAACAGTATCCACCTATCAAGAACCTATAAGCATGACAAAAATATTTTATTAAAAGAATCCTTGTCCCCTTTCTCACTTGACTGACCACTGTCTTACTGTGCCTCTGTACTGATGCCTCTCAGATTCAGATTTAGCCTTTTGTTGTCAGAATAACTCAGAGAGCCCAGTTGTGGGTGCTTGGTGGTGGTGGGGGGCTTCCCCTTGGAATTCCCTGAATCCTTGCTAGAAACACCACACCACACTAATACAGTTGGCCCTCCATATCCATAGATTTCTTATGCATGGATTCAAGCATCCACGGCTTTAATAATATAAAAATTCCAATCAGCAAATATTGATTTAGGCATTTTATATAAGGAACACCATTTGACTGTGCCATTGTATTTAATGGGACTTGAGCATCCATGGATTTTGGTATCCACAGAGGGTCCTGGAACCAAACCCCAGCAGATACCAAGGATCCATTGTACTACACTTTGCGTGAAACTCAAACTGCAACTCAAAAACCAAGTTGATGCCACTAGCACCACTAGAATGACATGGATGGAACAAGGACACTGACCTGACATGCAAATAATATTATGAAAGTATGCATATTCATAACAGCCTAATTCCTATAATTATGCATACTTTTAATAACTCAATTATTATTGTGTATCACATTCTTGATATTACCCTTAATATTATTAGTCTTCTATCTACTATAGTGTTAGCCCTTCTCAATGAAGAAATGCCAATGCATTAGTATGAAACATTCTAGTATCATCAATTATTACATATAATCCTTAGTATCCCTAACCTCTTCCTCTTCTTCCTCCTCCCTGGTATTACCATAGTATAGTATTAACAACAAAGAGACTTAAGAAAGAGAGGAGGGAGAGGTTAATAAAACCCCATAGGCCCATGAGATTTGTATATCTATATAAGTAATATCTTGTCAATATTCGCTATAAACCATCTCATCAACTAATAACTGACAGGAAAAACAAAGTGACACTTGCTAGCAAATGGCCCATATATCCACCACACAAATGGTGCCACCACATGCACTTAGAGGCTTGAACAGATTATTCCAAGAAAGGTCTTGCAACACAACATGAATTGGTGTCAAATGCCTCAACTATCCAGGCTCCCACCTGAGTAAAGGGATCAGTTAGATCACCCTTGCTGAAGAACAAACAAGAAGAATGCTTGAGGGGGATGCCAGCTCTTAAATGTAATCACTTGATGTCTCTAGCACATGATAATACTTGATCTCATGGGCCAAGCACAAAGATCCTGGTCTCAAATCATGGAGTCCAACAAAAAGCTCCCCTGTCCACAGCAGCCACTGCCAGGCAGCTTGAGGATGACTTTCATTTGTAAAGCACCATTTCTAGTGGAATGGTGATTTGCTTGTTCATTTATATCCTGCTGTTCCCCTTGAAAGGTGCTCGGAGCATATCACACACTAAATAAATAAATAACTAGTGTGGTTTTGGCAGTAGTGATTAGGGCTGGGTTAATGTTAACAGCTGCATACACAGAATTCCTGACCTTATTCAATAGCAATATTAAAAATTTTCTATGTTTATGTTTGTGTTCTTGCCTTATATATGTTCAGTTTCTAAGCCTCTGTAGTGAAAGGGTAGCCCTGACACATGCAGAGATCTGTGTACTTAGTCTTGCTCTGTGATTTCCACTGCAGAAAGTAATAGGTTCATGTGGTGCCAAAGTGCTAGGATCTATGCAGAAAACAAACAGGCAATAGAAAAATGAGACCAATTTGGAAGACGGATGTTTGTTTGTTTTTTGTATTCGCTTTCTTTATACATCTACTATGTGAATGGTGTACCTTTAGATGGTTTGGAGAATGACTTCCAACTGTCCCTCATGGATATGAAGATAATCCTTCATTCCTTTTCATCCTAATTTTATGCAAACTACCACCATCTGAATAATTATGATTGTGCAGCTCCAAGGAACTGTGTGTAGAATCCAAGGTTATTGTCTGAACTAACAATGACTATGGCATCACTTTAAGCCTTCTGTGCTAATGTTTTGCCTTGGATTTTAGCAACCTGTAGTATGTTTCAGGCCATAGAGACTAAAATACAATAGAGAATGTGAAATGTACAAGTGCCAAATGCAACAGTTAATTACTGGAAGAGTGGGATGGGGAGGGGTGGGAAGCCTCCCTAAGCTTCTGTATCAGGCCAAATGTACATAGAAGATAGGACTCTAAGGACAATCCAGCCCCTAAATTTGAGATGTGATTGGTTGTCACATGAATGGATTCAGATAAGTAAAAGAGAAAAAGGATGGTAACAAACAGCATTTCAGGTGAAAAATAAAGTTCCAAAAGGGAAATCTATAGACTGAATTAGCACTGTGCCATTAAATGGGCGACATATGTTTAGCCTTATTTCAATTGCTGGCTGATATGAACAACTTAGAAGAGACTGAATATGAGTAAACCATTTGGTGCCTGGTATTAGGAGATATGTATCAAAATTATATACCAACTAAAGCTTCTAACTCATCTTCAGGAGCAACCACACACAGAGCATATACACTGCTGCAATTGACTGGCATAGCAAAGTCACACCTGTCTATTATTATTATTATTATTAGCCATTCCTCAAAGGGCATAGTTTCCAGACCCTTCACTTTTTGGTCACCCTCCTTTGAAACACTCCAGTTTCTCCACATTCTTTTGGAATTGTGGTGCCCAGAAGTGGAAAGAGTATTCCAGGTGAGGCCTGACAAAAGCAGAATAGAATGGCACTATTACTTCCCTTCTAGACACTATACTTTTATTGATGCAGCCTAAATTCACATTGGCCTTTTTAGGTGCCACAATTGCACTGTTGACCTGTGTTCAACTTGTGGCCTACATGGATTCCTAGATCTCTTTCGTACATAGTCTCATTCAGCCAGGTATCCCCCATACTATATCTGTGTATTTCATTTTTCTGCCCTAAGTGCAGTACCTTACATTTCTCCATGTTGACTTTCATTTTGTTAGCTTTGGCCCAGCTTTCTAGACTATTCAGGTCATTATTTTGAAGTTTTATCCTTTCCTCAGGGGTATTAGCTACTAATCCAAATT
>NW_024806341.1:0-4067 GCF_019175285.1 Sceloporus undulatus | reverse complement strand
TGCTTCCATCATATGACCTGTAGGAAGAAAGCAGTGAGATGAAGCATTGTTCAAAGGATGAAAATAGTTTTCTATTCTGTAACATTTCTGGATGAAGTTAGGCCAGCAAGTTCTTCCCTAAAATATACAGGTTGTGAATTCAGTGACGTCAGTGCATCATTTATTGCCAAGTCAAGTCCAAATCAATTCACTGAAGTGACTTGAGTCTGACTTGAGTCCAAATCAGTCGACTCAAATCTACATCACTGTTATCCTTTATCCCATGGTAGAAGTCAGTGCTTTATCCCAATAAGCATCATTGTGGCTGACACAGGCTTAAATCCAATTATTACTCCAACTAACGCAGGCCCATTGAAATCAATGGGTGGTCTCAGTCACAAGTAACACAGCATTAATTTATTTCATTGGGTCTAGCCCAGTTGGGACAAACATTGGCCCTATTAGTAACACTGCAGTTTGGTACATATTTTGAAATTAGTATTAGTCACAATTGTACTTTCCTAGGGGGCCATCCACATTGCAGAAATAATCCGGTTTGACACCACTTTAACTGCCATGGCTCAGTGCTGTGGAATTCTGAGGTTTGTAGTTTGTTGTGGCACCAGAGCAAAGCTCCGCTTATGCCACAAAAAACTACAATTCCCAGAATTTGATAAAATTGAACTACAGCAGTTAAAGTGGTGTAAAACTGGATTATTTCTGCAGTGCAGATGCAGGCTCTGTGCCCATATTTCATTTTTAAAATTTTAGGTAAGCACCTACAAAAGTTTAATATGTGAATTGGCCAATAATGCCCGACAGGTAATAGCGAACCCTGTTGGGACTGAAGCTTTTCCAATGGTAAGTCCTAGTTTAAATCTGTTTCAAAAGCTAGTGAAAAACAAGACACAGAGAAAAACCATTTGAGACTCTGTCCTCACTGTATCAGAAGGCTTCTTTCAGATGCAGTTTTAACCAAGCAATCGAAGCTAAACACACACAGTTTTTCTGCATAGCCATTCTCAAATTGCAATGCATTTCACACCACATAAAAGCTAAATCCCAATGCTGCAGGACAGCTTAAAAACTCTTGCACTCAATCCCTAAAATATATTGACACAATTTTATTAAAATGTATTTATTAGTTAAGGCCCTACCTTAACTACCAATGACCTTCTGCATTTTATGTGTAAATAATCTATTATTTTCCTTTGATCACATCAATTTGACTAATGACAAATTACTATTCTGCACATACAGTTACTAGATTTACCAACTATTGCTCCAGCTTTCAGGGAGTCTGAGAAATCAGCTACGCTCACTAATGCCTCTATGGATTACTTGACACATAGCAGGTTTTTATATTCCCTTTTAAAGCATTCAGCTTGCAAGAAATAATTTATAAATCTGGCTATCACTCGCACTTATCCTCTTACTGTTTGGGAGGGAGGGAGGGAGGGAAACAAGATCAAATTGGAAGGATTATTAACAATTTAAAAACTTTATTTGCCTTAATTAACCCTTTGGTTTGGTGGACAGCAAGCTCAAAATTGTCCACACAAACAGACAGAGGAAGGATGCTTGAGAGTAATGGAGGCAGCCTGTTTATTTTATGGCCTCATATGAACACAAACAAATAAAAGATCATTGTCTCCAAATAATCCTCTATTTTCTGCTTTCCATTAAGCGCAACCATTCATATAATTCAAGGGTGTTAAACATTCCTGTACACAAGAGACCTTGAAGAACAAAACATAAATATCATTATCAAATTAGATCATGGTGGATGTAGTGTGGATGTAGGGTTTCTGTCAGAGTCACTAATAAAATTAATTTCATCCAGTTTTGCAGCATCCTTCAATATTAGAACAGCTGCTGAGGGCCCAGATTTCACAAAACAGCTGCACTGACCACTTGATTTCTTTGACAATACAGCCAACTGGATTTTTCAAAATAATAATTAAACTTAAAAATAATACAAAACTCTTGAATTTCCCCTGCAGAGTTTAAGAAATGTTACTCCCCCCCCCAGCCTTGTAACAATGCTGATAACCCTATACTCGGCCACTGGCTATGCTAACTGCTGGCTGTAAGAGTCCTTGTCCCCAAAAATAAGCATTTTCAAGCTCAATTCTAAACAGAAAGATACACACATATGCACACAAACAGCTAGGTTAGAGTTAAAGTTGGCCTTTATATATTGCCTTCCCCCTCTCCAAATAGTTGTCATCACCAACTTCTTCTTCTTCTTCAAAACAGGACACAGATTTGTACAACATGAGTGTATTCTAATATAAAATAAATAAATAAATAAATAAAACTTTTATTTATATCCTGCTTTTCTGTGACAGGACAATCAAAGCGGCTTACAACACGTTAAAATCCACATTTACACATTTACATCCCAAATTCCCCCCCTTAAAACTGGATTAAACAATTTACAATTAAAACATCTATTAAAAACACAATAAAAATACAGCGAGGACAGAGCGGTGGGATGATACATGATGTGAGGGGCAGTCCTTCTGTGGCCGGGCACTTTTATTCAGGAAAGGCCTGCCGGAAGAGATCTGTCTTGACAGCTTTTTTAAAGCTGTCTAAGCTGGCAATTTGACGGATCTCATCCGGCAGACCGTTCCATAGTTTGGGAGCAATTGCAGAGAAGGCCCTCTGGGAGGTAGCAGTTAGTCTGGGTTTTAAAGGCTGCAATAGATTCCTCCCAGAAGACCTGAGGGTGTGGGGCGGATTATAGGGAAGCAGATGATTCCTCAAATAGGTTGGACCCAAGCCATGTAGGGCTTTAAAGGTTATAACCAACACCTTGTACTGTGCCCGGAAACTAATAGGCAGCCAGTGAAGAGATTTTAAGATGGGTGTTATTTGGTCACTCCTAGTTTTTCCGGTGACCAGCCTGACTGCCATATTTTGCACTAGTTGAAGTTTCCAGACTAAGCACAAGGGTAGCCCCATGTAGAGTGCATTGCAGAAATCAAGTCGTGAAGTTACCAGTGAATGTACAACAGTTTCTAGGTCCTTTACTTCCAGGAAAGGGCGCAGCTGGCGTATCAGCCGAACCTGATAACAGGCGCTCCTGATCGTCGCATTCACCTGATTTCTCATGTGAAGCAACGGATCTAGGAGCACCCCCAGACTGTGAACACAGTCCTTTGTGGAGAGCGTGACCCCATCTAGGACTGGAGGTTGCAACCCTATACCTGGTTTGGGGGCCCCTACTGTAAGTACCTCCATTTTGTCTGGATTCAACCTGAGCTTGTTTTTCTTCATCCAGCCCATTACCGCTTCAAGACACTGATTGAGGGGAGAAATGCCATCTGTTGTCATAGCTGCTGATCGGGACATGGAGAAATATATTTGGGTGTCATCAGCGTACTGATAACACCCTGCCCCATGTATGCGAATGATTTCCCCCAGCAGCTTCATATAAATGTTGAATAGCATCAGGGACAGTATAACGCCTTGAGGGATGCCACATTTAAGCTCTGTTTTCGCGGAGCGACTGTCCCCGAGCATCACCCTCTGGAATCTACCCTGTAGTTTCTTCCTATGCAATCCTGGGACTTGTAGTTTTATGAGGTCTTTAGCCTTCTCTGCCAGAGTGTTGGTACCTAACATGTCAGGACCATGTTGTAAACAGGTCTGAGAAAATGGCATGGATGTGGCCACTAGGAAGAACTGTAGCAATATTATTAATGCTTCTAGTGACAGTTACATGAGTCTGCATTTTAAAACAGTGCATCATGGAAAGGCTGATGCAACTGCCACTTTTTCTTCTGAGAGAGAATGTCGGTTAGACAGTTGGTGTTACTGTAACTGCCTTAGAGGTTGTTGTTATGGTTGGTTGGTTGGTAAAGTAACTTATTTGAGAGTATTCAAGACGGATGTCATATACTCTGTGTAATCTTTGTAAATAGTTATGTAACAAAGATTAAAGAACCCTCATTTGAGAGAAAGTTTGCTGTACTGAGATTCATTCCTGTGTGTGAGAGGAAGTTTGCTACGTAACTAAGAAGTTTATCGCACCTGTTTCCCCCCCGTTATGGGCACGGGAAGGGGATGCTTGTGGGCGC
>NW_024806340.1:0-4067 GCF_019175285.1 Sceloporus undulatus | reverse complement strand
CAATAGCAAGTACATTTCTATACCGCTTATCAGTGCACTTAAGCACTTCCTAAGCGATTTACAAAGTGTACGCTAATTGCCCCCAACAATCTGGGTGCTCATTTTAGCCACCTCAGAAGGATGCAAGCCTGAGTCGAGCTTGAGCCCCCTTGGCTGGGATTGAACTCGCAACCTTATGGTTTGTGAGTAAGTCGTTGCAGTACAGGCATTTAACCACTGTGCCACCAGGGCGCCTATGACATCCTTGTCACTGGATTTTCTTGGTGGGGATTTGCCATTGCCTTCCTCTGAGGCTGAAAGAATGTGACTTGCTCATGGACACCTGTGGGTTTTATTCACTCTACTCCTGATTTTTCTACATCAGGAGAGCCATAGGTGGTTTATCAACAGAGCAGAGATCCTTCTTTGCCGTTTGGGTTTTAAAAAGGAGGAAGGAAGAGGGGAAATATGCCAGCACCTGTGGCAGCACATTTAGACATCTCCCGTATTCAGTGATAAGGGATTTACAAATATCTACAAATCATAGGAGTCCATTAGACTTTAATAAAGAGATGATAATATTTGTGATAATTACATTAAATTGAATTGCACTCTGGGAGATGTTATGATGCTATGTGTATTAAGAGTTGCAAAAAGTATGGGGGCAAGATGCAAACTACTGCAGGGTGTCTTCTCACTGTGCAGGGCTGATCTTGAGGCTGATCCGCTTCCAGTGATAGAGTTTACAAGGTGGGGAAGTCTTCTGGCATCCCACATGTAACTCCCTTGTGTGCTTGTTTTCTAGTCATTCACAGAGTGGGTGGGTGGAGGGAATTGGACCCAACTTGTGTAGGATTGAAGGAAAGACAATTTATCATATCTCATTCATGTATAACAAAATTCAGTATTTCCCTCTGGAACTGATCTTGTATCAAGTATGTTAAGTCACTGTTGAGAAAATATAGCAAGGAATATAATTTAAGGAATACATTATTGTATTACTATGTGTCTTCATGAATATATTACAAATTAATGGTCCTAAACTATCACAGTGCTTCCATGTGTGTGTCTTCGTTGAAAATATACTGTAATCTACACATGAATAGTAATGTATCACATGAGAACAACATGAGTTGAGTCTCTTCTTATTGTAGAAGCAGTTTACTGAAAATAGTAATTAAATTGTCGAATGAAAATGAAAATTGTAATGAAACTGTTTTGCTACTGCTTTTGGGGTAGCCAAATTTGGCTGGCCTTGGTAGCCAGAGAATCTATCCTCTGCTAACTTGCTCTTCATTTTAGTACAGACAGTGCCACCAGCACCACTGGTGGTGATTACCACACACAGGCAAGAACTTCATGCCTCTCTTCATTTCATTTAGGGACTGGTATTGATCTATTAGGTATTGATATATTAGGGGCTGGTATTGATCCTCCCCATGACAGGAAGGACACTGCAAGAGGCACAGTCTTTGGCTGTATGGTATTGTCTTTAGTGTGCATTGTGTTAACAACCAAATTTGTGCATATGATAAGCAAGTATTGAAGTACAGATGGAAATGTCCTGATTATTTTTAATACAGGTTATTCAGAAAGGATGGTGCAAAAGTAAAGTTTTTTTTCTTAAATGAACTTACATACCACAACCATGTTGACATGAAAAAATAGACAAGCTCTCCAAGTTTCACATGCAGTAGAGGTGTTCGATGTGAACACTGTTGGTGACATGACAGATATCGAGACAGTACTCCAGTTCTGCCCAGATGCAACCCAGCGTATCGTTGGATATCTGTTCCACTGCATCGGAGATGCGTTGTCTCATGTCATCCAATTACTGTGGCAGAGAAGGCAGGTGCGTAGCATCTTTGATGAATCCTCACAAAAAGAAGTTGCAGGATGTTAAATCGGGTAATCATAGAGGCCAGAGCACTGTTGGCAAATCCTCATTTCTGGCACAGCTGACCCAGTGTTCTGGTAGGGTGGCATTCAGATATTGGTGAATGTCTTGGTGGAAATGTGGAAAGATTACATTGGGAAGATTGTCTTCCAGCTGAGGCCTAAGCCATTCTGTTATCATGTTCAGGCAGGAATAGCCAGTAATGATAGACTTGACAAAAAAAGGACTGTACAATTTGCATCTGCTCATTGCATCAAACACATTTACTTTTGGTGACTCTCTCAAATTCTCCGCAATGGCATGTACTTTGCTCTCAGAATTGCTGTTATTTCCCCTCAAAATATGGATTTTGGATTTTTGGATTGTTTTTGATTATTCTCTTGCATAACACTATTGGATTTGGTGAAAGATTTTTCACGTTTTAGACTCAGACTCTTTGATGACGATATTGTGATGTCAACTTTATCAACCTCTTTCAAGAGTTGCAATGAGTGTGAGGCTAAACTCCCAGCCTGGAATGGCCCTTCCTTATGCTTTTTGTGTTTGGGCAAAGGGCACAACATCAATACTTGTATCTACGGCAAAGCATTTACTGGTGAAGAAGAATTGGGAGTCTTGATGCCTTGAAATCCTCTGTGCCCTATCTACCACTATGTCAGCCCCTCCAAGTTCTACCTCTGTGGGTAAATCTTCATGTTTGATTGAGGAGTACCACCGTGAGGCCAATTATTTCCCCTTGTGCTTAATGGGGGTAATTGCCAAGAAAATCCTATGAAAAATTAATGGGGTCACCATAAATTGATAGGTGCATTGTTGGCTTTGAGTTTATTGTTATTTTTTGTTGTAAAAGAAGCACTGTATTTACTTATGTACAATATACTCAACTATAAATCGACCTCATGTATAAGTTGAGGTCAGGTTTTGGGACCAAAGTTATACATTTTGCTATGACCCATGGATAAGTCGAGGGTAAAACTTGGAAGCTCTTTCAGTATGTGTATGAGTGCGTATGGCAAGAGAGACTCTCATTGAGGCTTTTAGCTTCATTGTTTCAGCTTTATTTTCAGCCAGACGTGGGGCCAGGAGATGGACTCTTAAACAAACAGCAATATCAATCCGTCATCCAGAACTCTTTCTGCTTGGCTCAAGAGAGAAATAAACTCCTCTCTGCACTGCATGGGGAAATATGAAAGAGCTGCTATCACATTACCATAGCGACCCGTAAATAAATTGACCTGGGATTTTGAGGCCAAATTTTGGGCATAAATTTTTAGACTTATAGACAAGTATATATGGCAGGTCTAGAAATTTTAGTCAACAAATTGACCCCAAAAAACTGAGTCACCTTATCCAGGGTCAATATAAGTACTGTACTGTAACTCTTATATATAACAAGAAACATCCCCTGGTGAAAAGCAAGAGTGTAATCTGTCTTGGAAGTACTGACCCCCATCTACTCTCTCATCTATATAACCTTTAGTGTGAGCACAAACAATTATACCTGCTGAAATTTTATACGTTCTTGGCCATTGTTTTCCCTTACTTTATCTTTTAAATCCTTTGTTAAGTGCCCCCGAGTTTTACCTTTGACTTATCCATGGGTCATATCGAAATCCATAATTTTGGCCCCCAAACCTACCGTCAGCTTATATGTGAGCTTGACTTATAGTTGACTATATACTGTAAATAACATCTATTTCAGTAAAGCTTTTCTACACCCTGAGTATTTAAGAGACCATTTATTGTCATACTGTTACTGTGGTAATTGGCAGTTATAGTTCAAATAGACTACAGCTGTAGTAGAATAGACCAAAGCCCAGTTTTGTTTGTTTAAAACTTACATATGCTACTCTTCAGTGTAAAGATGTCCAAGGTAGTTCACAGTAGTAATACAAAATAAAATAAAACTGTAATCCTGAAATGTCTTAGAATCATTGTGCTTGTGGGAACTAGCCTTTCCTGGATTTTAAGATGTTTGGGAGCAGATCTTTTCCCTTTGTCTTAACAGTATCTGAAGTGCATTTGATAGGGGACTTCTTGGCCGCTGGCCCCAGATATTGCCACTCCCTTCAGAAGTGCTCCTGCTCAGATGTTCTTCTGGTGAGATATCTCCTGTTTTCCTTTAGGCAGGCTTTTGGCCTCTTAAGATCTAATTAGTCTTTTGCTGCTGTTTATGAGTTTTATTGATCGT
>NW_024806339.1:0-4067 GCF_019175285.1 Sceloporus undulatus | reverse complement strand
TGATTTTGTTTTACATTCACCATGTACATTCCCAGTTCAAGAAACGTACATTCCTGGCACCTCTAAATGAAAACAAAACAAAAACAAAAACCCCTGGAAGCCCATTAGGGGACAACTCTCTACATAAGGCCATTGAAATGTGCTGCTAGTCAAAATATACGATACTGGTCTGAATAGAAATAAGGTGGCTGGGTATAAGCCTTGCACCTTTTTTCTTATGATGACACAAATTTATTCAAGACCTGCTTTAAAGCATTTGTTTTTAAAAATATATAAGGTTCATAATAGATAAACAGTCTCACAGTTTTGCCCAGTTGGAAAAACAGAATTGGATGGAAAATGCATTCCAAAATCTTGAGAGGGCATGAGGCAATCTTACTGATCTAACTGCTACAAATTTGAATTCTCACCTCCTTACTCCACCGCCTCTCGTCATACACTGTGGCCTGATTCACAGCTCTATTAAGACAATGTGTGGATGTACCAGATGACAAAAATTCAATTTGTTAGAACTCATGCATTTTTCATTGCCACATGTTTGACTACTGAACAAGCTAACTCAGGTTGAATATTTTTAATCTTTATTTCATCAAGCATGTTTCTTGTTCAGCACAGGGAATTTTTACACAGCCGTATCTCATGCATTGTGCCGTGTTTAATTATTTTAAATATACATAGGAAAGTAGCAGAATATTCATGTGTACGTATAACCAAAAACCAGGGTTCAAATACATCCATAACATTCCAGAGGAAGATACACAACTGTTATCAGTTGGTACAGACTTCCAGCACTTTCCAGAGGGAACTCAGCAATCTTTGTAGCTTTCTGTCTTTTAATTTCTTATGGCTTGCTCTCTCTTTATGATCACCCCTCCAAACACACACACACTTTGAGTACTGTTTTGGGAAGAAATTTTACAAAGCCGATCCCCTTCTTATTGTTAAAAATACTCAGAAGCTCTAGATTGCCTTGAGTCTCGGGCCAGCAGAGGTCTCTGCCATCAATAGGGATGCAAATTCTGGATTCTCCCAGGCCCCAAGATTTCCGAACCAACACCCGAGACTTAAGGATGACCCCTGGTGATATTATTCAGCACTATGCATTAAGTACCAACCACAGTTACTAACAGTTGTCATATTTTCCTTTTAGGAAATTAAGACAGAAATCTTACCTAAAGGGGCTGTTCCCAGATCAAGGTGAAATGAGAGGATTAGTAAGGAAACAGGTAGATGGGTTAAGGAACGTTTAATACAACCTCCTACAACTCTGGAGATCAGGGTTCAATTCTTCTTCTGAGCCATGGAAACCCAATGGGTGAACTTGGGTGAGTCACACATGCTCAGCCCCAGAAAACCCTAAGGATTGTCTTAGGGTCACCATAAATTGGAAATAGCTTGGGACCCTATCGCATGAGGTTAAAACAGCAGCTTACTTTTCCTGAATTTAGTGTTAATTCGGGAGGCAGCCAGGTCCTATCACACAGAAATCACTACCAAATCACCGTCTGGATCTGTCCCAGATGCAGCCTGGTTCAGCAGCCATTTTTAGAAGTCTTTTTCAACACGAATGGTTCTGACTTCTAAAAATGGCCAGGACCTGGGCTGCATCTGGGATGGACCTGGGTGGTGATTTGGCTGTGATTGCTGTGTGATAGGACTCGGCTGCCTCCCAAATTAGCACTGAATTCGGGAAAGATAAGCCGCTGTTTTAACCCCATGTGATAGGGTCCTTAAAGGCATACAACGACAACAAACTTGCTTGTAGCCAGAAGGCTGATATAGAGAAGGGTGGAATGTGAGCCTTGACACCACAATAACTGTGAGGGAAGCAGGAGGTTAATAAGTAAACACAATGGCACCCCTTGAGAGTCTTTGCAAGTTGCAGCAACAGATCAATGAAGCCTTGCAAACTGTAGCAAGTTGTTGCTCTACTAGCTGAGCTGGAGATTTGGACACAGCCTGGAGCTGAGCCTCCCAGAAATGGAGAATGTGTACCCTTGTCTGCTGCTGGGAGATGACCCATAAAAACTGGAGACTCAGGGACCAGGCCCTGGGACCTGGTAACCCTCGCCATCAAACATTTGGCTCGATACCAACATAACTTCAATACCTTTGGGCAACTCCTCTTTCAGGTGTCTTCCAGCTCTCTGGACTCTACCTTGCCCTTTCCTCTTAAAATGGTGGCACACAGCCACACAACAAATAGATCTCAATGGCGGGTTACAAACTGCCATAAAGTATGTATTCACTATGTATTAGGGTTAGGAAGGGGCGGTGCTTCCGCACCCCCCCTAATCCTAGTACGTAGTGAATACGTACAATATGGCGGCAGCCATTCCACATGGCCGCCGCCATATTGACGTAGCGGACGCTGTGCGTCCGCACGTTGCACGGTGCTTATGACATCGCGAGTGCGCCATTGGCGCCTCGCGGCATCATAACTGCGCCACAGGAAGAAGCTCCATTTCGGAGCTGCTTTTTTGCTCCTCGCAGGAGTCATGCGGTTTGGCTGCTGAGGCTCCCTCACGGAGCAAACAGCAGTGCCAGCAGACCGCCGCAAAGTGGCGGTCTGTAACGCACCAATACTCTGTTTAATAATGTACTGAGGAGCTGAGTGCTATCTACAGATAAAGTGCAAAATGAAAACAAAAATACCCAGTTTTTAGTTTATTCCTGGGTCCAAACCAGAATATTTTCTGCAATCAGCACATCCCAAGATTGGGGATGCTGTCTTTTCAAAGAAGGTTTTGACTGGCCTAAACAAAATGTTCTTGTAATGTGCAGCTGAATTAAAAACCATATCTGAGCACTGTTCAAACACCAAATTCTCCTGATGAAAAGATAATCAGAAAGCTGCACAAACAAGACAAATCATTCTCAGAGGAGCAGATGTAATAGCAAATGGGGAAACATCCCTTAGGAGTAGCCATTTTGAACGTGCGAGTGAAACTTTACACTGGCTTCTTCTGAATTATTATAGTTAATAGAGTGAGTGACATCAGCTTTGTTTAATTGCTAGCAATAGCTCATTATTTATGTGTATTTTTCTTCCAGACAAAATGTGGCATTGCTATTGTAATTCATTATGTTTCTTGTACAATAAATGTACATGCATGAACAACAGGCATTATTCCTCCCAAGAGTTTCTGTGCACAAACTGTTTAATAGCATCTGTTTATTACAAGAAGGTGTGAGCTAAACACTCTCATGGACATTATGTTTCACCAATGAGAGAAAAACCATTTTGAAGACTGAGCTGACCAAAGACATTACACGATCTGATGTGGACAAAAATGGTAGGTGTTATTTGCCATCAAGTCAACTGGTGACCCTTTAAATGAGAGACTTCCAAATGTCACAGTCATCAACTGCCCTGCTCAAGTCTTGCAAATTCCTGGCCATGACTTCCTTGATTGAATCATTCCACTTGCAATGGAACCTTCCCGTTTTTCCTATTTCCTTCCACTTTCCCAGTCTTTATCATCTTTTCCAGCGAGTCACAATGTCTCAGGAAACATCCAAAGTGGAGTAAAGACATTTATGAAGCACATAATGAATGCTGCCTACCGCATCCCAAAACATTGCAAATTAATTTAATATTACACGGGTATCACCCATTATTGGATAACTGCAGCTTTAGTTTCAATCAGCCTCTGATTGCAGTAGTACTATCTGAAGGTAGCAAGGTTGACATACCAGCATAATTAAGTTTACTGTTAATGATGCAAACTGAATTGGCTTCATTACTTAAATCAAGACATCACCTCCCATTCTGCAAATCATCTCTACACCTGTTTTGACAGCTGTTGATAAAATGTTACGCTTCAGTGCCACCTCTGTTGCAGCTCATATAGAAGTGAGCTGGCTTAAGGAGGGGTTAATGAAGGATGTTGATGGATTGAATACCTACTCTAATTCATCTGATTGTTAAATAAAGTGCCCCATATCAGATATTTCTTCAAAATCCAAGAAAAAAGTTCACTGTGGTGGAACCACATAATAAAACAATAATAAATAAAACTTTTATTTGTATACCGCCCTTCCTGAGATCAGGGCGGTTTACATCA
>NW_024806338.1:0-4068 GCF_019175285.1 Sceloporus undulatus | reverse complement strand
GGGCCTCCGACCCAACACAATAAAAAGACAGGTGGCGGCAATCACTTTGATACTGCCGCACGAACAGGCCGCTACGATATCGCACCATCCTCACATTAGGAGATTACTCAAGGGAGTTTCCAACAGGGCGCCCCCGACAAGACACCGATTCCCGTCTTGGGACCTACACAAGATTCTTCTAGCCCTGACAATACAGCCTTTCGAGCCGCTGAGGGAGGCGTCCCTCAAGTTCCTCACCCTTAAGACGCTCATCCTTACAGCGCTCACATCGGCCCGCAGAGTATCAGAGATCGGGGCGCTGTCGGTGAGAAAAGAGCTCTGCATCATTAGACCTGACTCCATTGTATTGAGGCCTGACCCGACCTTCATCCCCAAGGTTAATTCAATTTTCCACTCATCCCAGGACATCGTCTTGCCCACTTTCTGTCCTCGACCAACCGGAGAGTTAGACAGGGC
The DNA here is from genome assembly GCF_019175285.1 of Sceloporus undulatus. Lineage (NCBI taxonomy): Eukaryota > Metazoa > Chordata > Lepidosauria > Squamata > Phrynosomatidae > Sceloporus > Sceloporus undulatus. Next base: position 3,612 of record NW_024806338.1, on the reverse strand, counting down.
CTGGCATACCTTGGACGTGCGCAGAGCCATAAAAATATACCTCAAGAGGACTGCGACCTTCAGAAAGTCAGAATCACTTTTTGTCTCCTTCCAACCGCGATCCAAGGGCAAAAAGGTATCATTGTCGATGCTGTCAAGATGGATCAAGCTTTGCATCCTCGAATGCTACAAGGTCATGAACCTACCCCCGCCAGACGGCATCTTGGCACATTCCACCAGAAGTGCATCCACCTCGGCGGCTTTCTCCACTAACGCACCCCTGGCAGAGATCTGCCGAGCTGCCAGCTGGAAAACTCCCTCCACGTTTGCCAGACACTACAAGCTCGACAGCTTCCAGTCGGCTGAGGCGGCTTTTGGCCGCAGGGTTCTTCAACAAGTAGTGCCCGACTCCACCAAGGCATCAGCAGGCCCCCCCCCTGGTTGGGTCAGAGCTTTTGTTAATCCCAACATCAGGATGCTCGGCACCCTTCTCTGCTGGGAAATGGTACGTTAGTACTTACCTGAGAGACGTCCCTTTCCAGCAGAGAAGGTCCGGGCATCCTTCCCACCCTGTCTACCTGCAGACGCCTAAGGGTCAGAGTCGGGACACACAGTTTTCTCCTTCCTTCTCTCTCCTCTGAGCTTCAGGCCTTTGTCTTCTAGACGCCAAGTCTGGTCACCAATGCCTTTCAAGATTAACCAGTCGCTGGGCTGGTCACTGACTGAGGTCTCTGGGGGTCGCTCCGCCCATGGAGGCGGGGCCGGGCCCCGGGCCTCTGTTTGAATTTTCGTCCTGCCTCCAGGAGCCTTTACAGGCGGAGCTACCCAACATCAGGATGCCCGGACCTTCTCTGCTGGAAAGGGACGTCTCTCAGGTAAGTACTAACGTACCATTTCCATTGGCCTATTTCATTTTGAGTATGTATTTGCAAGGCCCTATGTGTTTGCACCATGTTTCATCATCATAGTAGTATTTTGCCTTCAAGGGGCAAGATGTGCAGGTTTTTTTCATGCTCCTGGTGTACAGTAACATGTTAGTTCTGTTATGAGTACATTTTTCTGTGTTCTCCTAAGAATGTGTTCATCTAAAGGATGATACAGAGCATAACACTGTTCATTGTTCATGTTGGAGAGCACTGTACTTGTATCAGCAAATGGCATTTATCCTTCGGCCAGGCACAGTTGAGGCTGGTTGACGCTATTGAAAAAAAGCTGGCTCATTAATGAATGAGCAGAACCATGATCTTCAATTCCATTCTTAAGAACAGATCAGTGGTCTCTTTTGGACATGGTTGAGGTTAAACATTGCTCAACAGTGTACCGAGACATATTGTGTCATTATAATAGTAAGCTAAAAGAAATGAAGTAATGAAAAGCTCCCATTAGTTCAAAGTACCCCCTGCATGACACAGTACACTCCGAGAAGTATCTGCCTCAAAGTAAAGGCCCACTGAGTTCAAATGGGGTTTATGCTTAGTTAAATGGATATATGGTTTTATTCTTACTGTTCTGGCTTTGCCACATTCTAATAATCTTCCAATGAGGCCATGTACTTCTGTGGTATCTTTACTTTGGTCATGATTGGACTACATCAAATGTAGAAACTCAGCAGAATTACTTTCCTTTGGTTTGAAATAACATAGAACAGTCCTTAGTAAAGATGTTACAATGGGGAGGATATCTTTTGCAGGCAGGCTCCTCCTCCTTCTGACCATGCAGCAATAGGGATTTTCAAAGCCCAGGAAATTTAAAGTCCATTTGCATCTCAACAGGGACTCCTCTTTTGCAATCCAATATGTCTCCAATCCCTGAGGTCACAGGCCTCTTTATAGGCAGAGAACAATGGATTCTGCAAGAAGTTTTCATGTTTTTGCAACAGGAACATTTTGGTGATGTAGAGGTAAAACATGCAAATTCAGTCAACATTTAAGAAGATTTTTATTTTATTTTACCTTGGTTTCCCTGTTGCAGCTACAATGCAGTATCTCACAATACAGAAAACATTCAGAGGTAGTTGTGTTGGTCATTTAACAAATACAAACAAAAATCCATCAGCAATACCTTTTGTTGGCCAACCAAAATGCACAATATACTTGTTTCAAGCTTTCAAAGTTCCATGGGCTTCTTCATCAGGCAAGATATTACAAACCAAACAGGAGAAAAACAACAACATGCAGGCATCTGACTAACGTCTCCAGTTGTTCCCCCCCCCCTCCTGTTTGGTTTGTAACAGCTTGCCTGATGAAGAAGCCCAAGGAGCTTCAAAATCTTGCAACAAGTATATTATGCACTTTGGTGGGCCGATAAAGGTATCACTGATGGGTTTTGGTTTGTAATTGTTAAATGGCCAACACAGCTACGCCTAAATAAACTCAGAACAGTCAGTCTTGGAGAAACTATAAGGAATCAGGTTCTCAGGATGTGGGCACTCTTTTGTCTTATGTGCATAACAAGTAAATTTCTAGTCTGAAAGTGGGACGGTGCGTTTCAGCTATTAGGCATGAAACAGTACTTTAAATGGACAGAGTATTAATTCTGAGAGAGAAGGGGGAAGTGTGCATCTGCTATCTGTTTTTTTATTATTTTTGAGTCACATTGGAATAGTTGTAAGCTATTTCTTAGGAGCTTTACTTCATTGCAAAATAAGCTAAAACAGCCTTGTGTTCTGGCAAAAGCAGAGTTCAGCTGCCTTTTCTAAAGTGTTCAACAGTACAACATTCATGATTATACCAAAGTAAACCCAACAAGCTCACTTACTCCCAGGTAAGTATATATAGAATGAGAGGCCTAGTATGCAAGTTAATTGCACTCTTTTCTCTAGCCCTTCATTCTTCGCCTTCTATTTTGGTGATGTTTCTAAGCTATAAAGCTAAATTGCTAATTTCTACTTGTAGCAAAGTGGTTACTTAAAGATTGTTTTGAACTAGAAGATGGTTGGGTTTGTGTCCAGGGGGAAGCTATGAATAAAACGCAAAATACACCTCAAACGTGTACCTGTGTACCTTTGACCGCTGTTGTGTGTCATAACTCAGCTGAGGTCATGGTTGGGACAGATGATTGCAGGGGTGAGAAAGAGGCTAATCCTTGGTTACTACACACTTTCAGGAATAGAAGTACTATGCTATATAAAACAATGGTGTATCTTCACATATTACTTGTTCTTGGTCTCTGCTTCTGCCTCTCTCTCTCTCTCTCTCTCACACACACACACACACACACACACACACAGACAGACATATGTAATGCATATATAAAACTAAATGAACACAACAGTAGTTTCCCCCTATTTTGTCGGCCTATATTGTTAAATGAGGAAAGTGTAAGCATATAACCACAATTTAATGATTTCTTGGATTGCCAAGTTTTAACATGCTTTTGTTTTAACCACCTTTGAAAGGATGTTGTTAGCGCTCCAGGCATAACTAATACTTCATTCAATCTAAAAGCAGGTTGCTGTAGGAGGTTTCAGAAGAAAGTTTTACACAATGCAGTTCCTACATGGAAGCTGCCAAAATCATATAGAGATGATGTTTGCAATTCTCCCACTAGACTAATATAGCTCTGAGGATAATCTTCCCATCAGTATCCATCAGCAGAGCTTGGAAAACTACTTATTTGGACTACAGCAACCAG
>NW_024806337.1:0-4068 GCF_019175285.1 Sceloporus undulatus | reverse complement strand
AGAAAGCTGCTAGAATAAAATCAACTCATTTAAAATGTGGTACTGGAGAAGAGTTCTGCAGATACAATGAGCCCTTGGTGTCCATTAGGGGAATACCAAAATCCATGGATGCTTAAATTTCATTAAATATAATGGTGTCATTAAATGGTGTCCCTTCTATTAAATGGCAAAATTAAGGGGGTTTGTTTGTTTGTTTGTTTTGGAATTTACATGTATTATAAAATAGTTTCAAGCTGTGGATGGTTGAATCCATAGATAGGAAATCAGTGGATACATGAGGCCAACTGTACTATGGGTTGCTTTTAAAAAAAAGATAAATAGAGAAAATCAAGCCTGACCTCTCACTAGAATCCAAAATGGCTAAACTGAGACTGTTCTACTTTGGCCATATCAAGAGAGGACACCACTCAATAGGAAAGTCAATAGCGTTTGTTAAAGTGGAAGGCAGTAGGAAAAGAGGAAAACCTCATTACAAATAGACTCAGTGTGGGAAAACACAACCCTGAGTCTGCAAAACTTGTGCAGAGCTGTTGATGAAAGGGTGATTTGGAGGTCTCTCATTCATAGAGTCACCATAAGCTGAACTTGACAAGAAATAGTTAACAACAATAACAATATCAAAATGTGATTTTTAAAATATATTTTTAAATATATGTTTAACAGTGTTTATCTTCAACAAGATATCTTAAAGTTTAAATAAAAGATTTAAAAGCATCTTTTAAAAGTGTATTTTAAATGCCAATCTAAAATTTTAATTTAAAACATACAAATTTAATGGAACAGATTAATGCAGAAATGGGATTGAATGGAACAGATCTGGGAAGAGTGAAAACATTAAATTAGATGAATCAGAAACAGTATGGTTCCTCCATTGCTATCTACTGTGCATAATATTTTTTCTACACAAATCTAATTTACATATAGGCAGGGTGAAAGGATGCATTTTCTTCTTGACTATTGATGGTTGTAAATTCCTTTCCAAGTCATTTTTTAAAGAATTTACCAAATTTAGAGGCACTAAATTCTTCATATCTGAGACTAAAAGATCTACAGATTTTTCTAAACTTTCACTAGAGAAAAACCATGCCCAGATTCACCTATCCATGCCCAGTGTTTCTAATCCTTAACTGTTAAAGGTCTGGTTTTGAGTCCTTCGATATTCAGCCACATCTGTCCCATTCAATCCCATTTCTGCATTAATGATGTTAGGCTGCTGCCTTGTTTTTCTGATAGATGGCTCATCTTAAATGGTTACACAGCAGACAGTACAATATCATCCTCTCTGTGCTGGGATATACTGTACTTGTTAGGTTTGGCTCATGCAGATAATAATAATAATAATTTGTTTTATTTATATACCGCTATTCCAAAGATCATAGCGGTGAACAGCAAGTAAGCTAATTAGCAAGTAAGCTAATTTTGCCCCCAACAGTCTGGGTACTCATTTTAGCGACCTCGGAAGGATGCAAGCCTGAGTCGAGCTTGGGCCCTTTTGCTGGTCTTGAACTCGCAACCTTGTGGTTTTGAGTGAATGGCTGCAGTACAGGCATTTAACCACTGAGCCACCAGGGCTCCATCCAGTGGAAACTCAATTTTTAATAAGCTTTTACCAAAATTCACAAATGCCTTTATATTTCAGACAGAAAATAAAGGAGATCTTTTTCTTTTAAAAAAATCAAATGCAGAAAAAGTGGACATGATAGATTCATTGATTGATATTTTGGACCCATGGACTCTTAGCAAAATGGACCCTTGCATCATCCTCTCACAAGTGGCACTGAACATCTTTTTCTCAGTATGAGGTGGCAGCTCAATTTCTTTAGGTGGTCTCAAGGGGTTCCATCCAACTGAAGGGGGACCAAGAGCCCTCACAATCAGAGCTGCCGCCACCTACTGATTTGACTCCCCCTTTTCCCTAGCAACACAATAAGAAGTTACTTTGGGATACCTTCCATCTCTGATGCTATAAAGATTTTCTTCTCCCCAACCCTGGTGAGGAGATGAAACTGAATAAAAGGCATGTGAAAGGGAATGTGTTTGAGACAAGTACTTTTAAAGGAGAAACCTTATTCTAAGAAATCTCCATTAGAAAAAAGTATCATGAAGGGCCACCTTCCTTTCAAGAACACTTAGGAGTTACAAATTATGGAACAGATTAGAGTCATAGAGTTGGAAGAGGCCACAGGGGCCTTCATGTCCAACCCCCTGCCAAGCAGAAACACCAATTAAAGCACCCCCAACGAATGGCCATCCAGCCTCTGTTTCAAAACCTTCAAAGAAGGAGACTCCACCACACTCTGAGGCAGGATATTCCACTCTCGAACAGCTCTGACTATCAAGAACTTCCTCCTAAGGTTTAGGTGGAGTCTCCCTTCCTGTAGTTTGAATCCATTGCTCTTGTCCTAGTCTCTGGAATTGTGGAAAGCAAGCCTCTTCCCTCTTCAATATGACATCCCTTCAAATATTTAAACATGACTATTATACCCCCCTTTAAACATTGTTCATCAGGCTAAACATCCCCAGCTCCCTAAGATGGTCCTCATTGGGCATGGCTTCCAGACCTTTCACCATTTTGGTTGCCCTCCTCTGGACACGTTCCAGCTTGTCAACATCCTTCTTGAATGTTGACAAGCCGGAACGTGTCCAGAGAAGGGTGATCATCTTCAGCCAAGTCAGTAAAATAATCAAAAGTCCCAGATGTGACTAGCTAATACATTCTGCTGTTCTACTCACAGATAGTTGGAATCATGAGTCCTGAATATGCATAGGGGTAGACAGGAGTATGAATGCTTTTGTCCAGTCTCAACTAACTCCCCCAATGTGGGATAAGACCCCCTTTCCCCAAGCATCTCTTTGTTAGAGTCTGACCCTTGTGGTCATTCTGGAGGCATTTATAACTTCCTTGGAAGATCTGGGAATGTCTCCCAAGCTGGCCATCTCATTGGGCACTTGTCTCTCATGATCTATGACTCCTTGTGATGCTGACCCCCCAATAACTGCAACTTAACCTATTATCTTATTAAGCCTTTGTTATCTGGAAAGAAGACTATTTGTGCTACTCAGATAATGGGTGATGCCCCATTATCACACTTGGGCAGATTCATGTGGAAGAATCAGGTTCTTACATATGAGATATGCATGGAATTCGAACATCTAAGTTCATTTTTTTTAGCTTAGTAAGTTCCTGTTGACCTGCCTAAATACCCTAAAGGGACCAAATCCTGTCTGATCTTGGGAGCTAAGTAGGGTCAGTTGTAGGTAATACCTGGATAAGAGGCTGCTAATAAAGATCAGGTGCTATAGGCTATATTTCAGAAGTGACAAAACCACTTCTGAGTAATCCTTGCCTAAGAAAGCATATGAAAAGTTCATGAGGTCACCATAAGTTAACAGGTGATACGAAGGTATGCATGTGCGTGCGCGCACACACACACATTCCTGTCATTAGATTTTTGTGGGTTTTTCGGGCTATGTGGCCATGTTATAGAAGAGTTTATTCCTGACATTTCGCCAACATCTGTGGCTGGCATCTTCAGATGCTGGCAAAACATCAGGAATAAACTTTTCTGGAACATGGCCACATAGCCCGAAAAACCCACAAAAATCTATGGATTCTGGCCATGAAAGCCTTCAATTCCTGTCATTGTCTTGTTGCAGTGACTGATGGGCTGAGTTTGGTCCCTTGTCAACAAAAAAGTGAAATTGTGCTTAAGAGGACTGCTTTCCCATTGTTTGTTCTCCTGCTATCTAGTAAAACACTGGAAATGCAGGACATGAGAAACCACTCTTAACATAGCACTGTGGGTAAATGGTACAAATCTCAAGTGATCAGTACACAGAGAGCTACTTTTAAGAGATCAGGTTTACCTATCTCAGAAAGTTGGTGCCCAGGCCACCTTCTGCTCACTTATAGCACCATACACTATGCGCAAAAAGTGGAATCACACACTATCGTGTAGTTTTCCCATCCCACCTCAGAAAAATTTCTGGGGATGCCCTTGGATTTAGTTATTATCTGAGAGTTGTGTTTCTGTAACTGTTTCTTAGTTCTATGATGCCATGAGGTTG
>NW_024806336.1:0-4069 GCF_019175285.1 Sceloporus undulatus | reverse complement strand
GACTGGGACTCCAACCAATCAGGGCCAGGGATGGTGGGAGGGACTGGTAAAATACATATCATAAAAACATCAGAAAGTATAAAAATTCCAATTATAGTAATCTCAGGGCAGTTATGCTGTTATGACCGGAACTAAACATATATACATTTATCATTATATATACATGCTGATGTTGACCAGAACGTGGGGGGTGCATACATGTGCAGGTGCATCCATGTGCATGCATAGGTACCCCCATATTTCTCCATGCATTTGCTTATGTTTAAATTGTATGCAAGTAGAAGAGTATATATAAATGTGTGTATACACACACACACACGCAGACGTTCAGACAGATATCTATGGGTATGTAGAGATGCCTCCATATATATACATATATGTATATACACAAACACACATGCACACATCCATCTGTTGTTGTCCATTGTTCTGGTCCATTGTTCCAGGTGATGCTGGAGAATAGGCCCAGCCTCCAGCAAAACCAGAGGCTACAGGCGATGAGGAGAGGGACTCCTTGCCCAATGCATTGCTCACCTGGAGGGCCAGCACCAGGAAGGCCAGTCCCCCCACCTTCACAAAGGCCCCATTCCCACTCCCTCATTTGCCCTGGATAGAACTGGGCAGATCCAGGTGCCCCATATTGAATCTCCCCAGAAACAAGTCCGTACTACCCTTTACCTCAATCGGCAGCAGGGAAGAGCCGGTTGTTTCCAAAAAGAAAGGGTCAATAGTCCGCTTTCAGAAAAACCGCGCTAAGAGGGAATTGCCCTGGATCTCTTGTGCAAGCCCCTGATCGAGTTGTGTTAAAATTGGTGTGAGTGTGATCTTCCAACTTTTAAATCGGTTTGGGAACCGGGGTAAAATGTAGTCTGAATGGCCCCTACATTTAAGGGTGAAGGGAACAAGAAACAACAAGCTAAGTCTAAACACTTCCTTTGACCATTGCAGCATTAGAGCGTGTCGCTACCCTCGAACTGTCAATGGCTCACCAGCAGCAAGGCCAGGAGAGCACAGAATGTGGCTATACAACTCGGTGTGTGGCACACCCCACAACAATGATGTGTGTCTTTTTTATTTTCAAAAATGTTTATTACACTGAGATATTCCCATGATAGTATTTAAATGACCAAATATCGACCAAATATTAACTATTAATTTAACGGAATTTTATCGCCCTTTTCTCCAAATGTTTTAAGACAACTCCATTCCATTTCTAAGTATCCTTTTGATTTCCCTCTTAGTAAGGGAGATACTATATCTATATTTCTAGCTTCATGTATCTTAATCAACCAATGTTTGACAGAAGGATTAACTGTAGATTTCCAAACTTGAGCAAATAAGATCCTTGCACATGAGACCATATATAAAACAATTCTGTTGTATTTTACTGACTTTATGTTGTGTGTCATGTTTAGTAAAAATAAATTTGGTTCAAAGGGAATAAAGTGGAACCTCACCTTACGCAGGGGATCCATTCTGGATCCCTCTGCATAAGGTGAATTCCGCCTATGCTCAAGCCCCATTGGAAACAATGGGGCTCATGCACGGCGGCGCGGTGGGGTTCAGGGCGCAACGGGCACGCGCTCCCATTCAATTGAATGGGACGCGCCGCCCCTTCCTCCCCGCTCATGCCCCACGGCTTGAGCACGTACACTCAAGTCCGCATATGAGAAGGCCGCATATGTGGAGGATGCACTGTATCTATATCAAGAATGTTTTGGATGCTTCCATGAATCCTTTGCCAGAATCCTTTAGCTTTAATGCATGTCCACTTCATATGAAAGAAGCTTCCCTCGGGTTCCCCGCATTTCCAGCACTTAGTATTGCCAGTTTTGTATATCTGGTGGGTTTTTGGTGGGTTAGATACCACTTGAATAACATTTTGATGTAATTTTCTTTATAGTTTTGGCACAGAGTGAATTCATTTGTTCTTTTCCATGATTTTCCCCATTCCTCTAAAGGTATAGTTTTGTTTATATCACATGCCCATCTTTCCATGCTGTGTTTAATAATTTCATTTTCTAGTTCTCTTTCTTTTAATAGTTTATAATATTTGGATATGTGTTTACCTTTTTTGTCCATCATAATTTTATCTATTTCATTGTTATCCATCGTTAACCCAGGAGCTTTATTGTCTGCCTTAAAACAATTGTTTAATTGGTTGTATAAAAACCAATCCTTCATGTTTCCTTTTTCATTAAGTTCTTCCATAGATTTCATATTGTATTTTTCTTCTGGTGTTTTGTTCATTAAATCTCCATATCTTAGCCATGGAGTATCTTTGTCCTTTGTTCGATTGTAATAGGCCTCTTGCAATTACACCCAAAATTGATGTCTCATTTTATACCATACTTTAAGCAATGATCTTCTTATAACATGATGGTTAAAAGTATCATTATCTTTTGGTTTTGTATACCACATATATGCATGTATACCAAGATTCAAGTTAGCTTTTTCTATATTCAATAAATTCTTGTTTTCTAATTTGGACCATTCTTCTAACCATTTGAGACAAGCTGCATAATAATACAGCTTAAAGTTTGGTATGTTACATCCCCACGTTGAAGCAAATATCTTTTACTAAGGCAACCATAACAGTTTTGACTCCGTATCCCATCCTGAAGCCTGTTTGAAATGGGTCCAGATAATCTGCTTCATCCAAGACCTCTTGTAGATGAAGATCAACTGCCCTCTCAATCATATTGTTTAGAAATGGGAGATGGGAGACTGTTCTGTAATTGTTCATGTCCAAGGGATCTACGGAGGGCTTTTCCATAAACGGCCATAATACTGCTTCTTTTAATCAAGATGGAAAATAGCCCTAACTAAGAGATGCATCTGTGATATCTCTCAGGTGATATATGAAGAGCAAGGGTCGAGAGGGCAAGTTCTCCTCTTCACACATCCAAGGAGCTTGTCCACATCCTCAGATTCAAATTGATCCAGTATGATCTTACTTATGGACACCTCACTTACAGCCTCTGCAATAATGCTGACATCCAATTTGGCTCTTATCTGAGAGATATTATCTGTGAAATAGTCATTTAAAGCATCATAGTGAGCTGTAGAAGGCAAAGTTTTGTGCAAATTCACAACTTCTGTGCATCAAAGAGACCAGTGTGTTGAAACAGCAAAGAACTTTATTGAAAACACATATCAAAAATTCAGTGTTTAAGCCAGAACTACCAGAATATATTAAAACCCCAAACCTTAAATTCCACCCTTTTCCAAACCCCACCCACAATTTTCACCATCTATCCCCCACTATTAACCAGCCCCACTTTGCCTCCTTCTCACACACACAATCTCTCCCTGCCCCATACATTCGAAGAAGCTAGCTCCCTTTCTCTTACTACCGGTCCCCAACTTTCTTTGGCTAATATCCCACAAATTCCGAATGCTATCATTGCTTTTCTAACTAGCTGCAACAAATCCCAGCCCCCCATCTAACTAATCTAAACCATGACCCATAATCCCCAGCCAAATTTGTAACTCAAAACAATTATCTATACTAGTAGCAATTAAAACCTAAACTTAACAAAACATAACTTTAAAACATAAACAGACATATGGACAGAAAAACTCTACAAATAAATTCATAAGGGCTTTTAAACACCGCTGGATTGAAAAAATATCTTTGTATTCCATCTTTATAAAAATAATGTTCATTCACTTCATGGATTTGTGTGGCTTCTCTCCAGTGTGGATTCTCTGGTGTCTCAGGTGGGCTGACTTGTCAGAAAAACATTTCCCACAATGCTGGCATTTGTAAGGCTTCTCTCCAGTGTGGACTCTCTGGTGTGTCAGGAGGCTTGACTTCTGAGAAAAACATTTCCCACAATGCTGGCATTTGTGGGGCTTCTCTCCAGTGTGGACTCTCTGATGTATCAGGTGGACTGACTTGTCAGAAAAACATTTCCCACAATGCTGGCATTTGTGAGGCTTCTCTCCTGTGTGGACTCTCCGATGCATGACAAGGACTGACTTGTAGGCAAAACATTTCCCACAATGCTGGCATTTGAATGGCTTCTCTCCTGTGTGGACTCCCTGATGTCTCACTAGGTGTGAC
>NW_024806335.1:0-4069 GCF_019175285.1 Sceloporus undulatus | reverse complement strand
ATCCCTTCATGCAACATCCAAATCTGTCAGCCACATCCAAACATGTCTTCCGCTCTTGAAGGGAGTACTGGAAGCAAATGGTGCAAAACTGCAGCTTTGCATCATGGGAAATTTGCCACCTTGGAGGTTTGGGGTGTGTGTACCAGGACCGAAGCAAAGTTACATTTCACACCAGACCAATTTGGATTGAAATCGAAGTGAGCTTGGAAACAATTTTTGTGAATTTGCTTGTTACCGAATTCACCTACATCAGGAGTCACTTGGGACTGACTTTGAATCTGGCTCGGAACTACTCCCCATAGAAAGCAATCACATGTGATAATCTATCATGTTTTAACGTGAATTCGCATGGTTGGACCAGGAGTGGCTTCGGATTGGAGCTGCAAAACCCATTGTGTGATATCATTGTAACATTTGCAAAGAGTAGTCCCATGGTGTAAACCCTGAGTCCTGATCTATAGACTCTATGTGCTGTTGTTTGTTGCTGAATTATACCATATTTTGGGGAGGTTTGGAGGGTGGAGGCAATGTGGAAGGGGTAGTTGTCAAAATGGGCCATGTTTTCTTAATTTATTACTCTCTCACTTAAGTCTACAGGTCCAGGAATGGTGAGGTTGGTGGCAGCATGGCTGTGAATGGAAGTGCATGGAAAACTTACTTTTCAGATCACAACTCCCAGAAATTCAGCCAATATAGTCCATTATATCACTCAGCTCCAAGCTACGTGAAGGGCCATATCTTCCCACCTGAGTTCTAGGATCCTCAGAGGAGGCACTTCTCTCAATCCGACCACTTCACAAGCATGTTTGATGGGACCATGAGAGAGGGCCTTTTCCATGGCTGCTCCCAAAGTCTACAATTCTGTTCCTAGGAAAGCTCAGATGGCTCTTCTTGGCCTCAGGTTTACTCCTTTTTCTTCCACCAAGCTTTAGGGAACGGGTGGTCCTGTACTGATTTTGTTCCTTGATTTAAAGTAATTTTAAATTATTTTAATTTTATTATTAGTTTAATATTGTTTTAATCTCATCTTTTGATTGTTTTAACTGTATTTTAAAATTTATTTTGTAAGCCACCTAGAGACTCTGTTTAGAACAAAGGCAGGGTTGTAAATGATGTAAACGATGTGATGGATGGACATGGTGACTAAGGATTCTGGGACCTGAGGCTCAGAAAAATAACTGGCCCACCACTGATATACTGGGGATGTTCCAGTCATGTCATTGTTATGCTGGTTATGTGTCTAGTGTGAAACTAGTTTAGCAGGGCTTCTCTTAAGACCTAAAGCCTGCCGTTTGATGCAGCTCCAAAGCAAAATGGCACCCTTATGCAGTTAGGCATGCTCCAATAATGACTGATGGAAAGTAAGAGTAGGTAGTCTTGATCTGAGGGCCACATTTGCTGATGGCTTCATTCCTTGTCCTAATTGAACTATGCTATTCCAGTAATTTGATAATCAAATGTCAGGTTATTATTTGCTTTTCCTATAGTAATTCCTTCCCTTTCATAGTCATTCATTAATAACAGTCAGCATTACACAAAATTTCCAACAGCTGTCAGCATTGTTAAGTAACAGATGTACATATGGTGAATTGTAGACACAAGATAAAGAAATATGTGGAAGTGCATTCCTTGAAATGCAGTGGGCAACCAGGCAGCCAGAAGTCTGTCAACATTCTCAAGTAGGAGAAATGGCTTTATATAATGAAATGAAGAATGGAAAATATTTGACTCCAAGAATGCAATGACTTGACAAAATATTATAATACTAATAATATGGCAATAATCACTATGTGTTTGTATGTACAAATACAGAGCCCTAAGCCAAAGTTAAAATCACCATATGGGACTTGCAGTAAGAAGCAATTCCACAGTTACTTTTCTACTCATTTTCACTGTTGGGTTTTTTATTTTATTTTTCTGCCTTCCCTCCAATCAATCTGTATCTGCATGTATTTTGTTTTTGCAGATGTACATTTCCCATTGTACGTTTTCTGCCTCAAGAAGGCTGTGAGATGTGACAGCATTGGTTCTGTTTCTTAAGTAGCAGCATCCTGCAATCTGGTCACTCCCTATAGAAGGAGTCTATGGCTGTAATCCTATTAGCGGTTTAAAATGGCATATCCCTCAGTTACCCCAGATTAAATAACTGTAAAGACATTGCACAAGGTGGTTTCCAGTGTCACCTTGTGCAATGGTTTTGCCTTGGTGCACAAGGGTAGCCAGAGGTTCTTGTGCCACTGACTGGTCATAGGTGCATTGGGAGTGCCACTGAGCTTCCCTTATGCAGCTGGGAAGAAAGAAGCTGTTTCTGCCCTTGTCTGCAAAGTGAGGGCTGATTCTTATCTATGGGTGCAGCTGGATGACTTCTGGGTACACAACCACAGCTGGTTAGTGGCTGCATGGGAGAAGCGGTGTCCTAGAACATTTAGTTGTCATTGAACACCTGGACAAGAAACAGCAGCTGTTGCCTACCAAGCAACAGTGAGAGGATGCTGGCAGAAATTTACATTCCAGCCTGCCAAGAAGGTTTGGGCCCATTTTTCATTTTTATCTGCTTTCCCCACTGTCCAGCTCTCACATCCATACAGAGGGATGGGGAATCCCATGGCTTGGGTGGTTCTAAGTTTAGTGCTCAGTTCCTTATCTTTACACTTTAGGACCTTGACTAGTTCTTTCATCACTGCCCTTCACCTTCTCAGGTCCAAAACCCACTGCAGAAATAATCCACTTTGAGACCACTTTAACTGCCCTGGCTCAATGCTAGGGAATCCTGGTAGCTGTAGCTCTGTGAGACATTTAGCCTTCTCTGTCAGAGAGCTCTGGTGCCACAATAAACTACAGTTCCCAGGATTCCCTAGCACTGAGCCAGGGCAGTTTGTGGTCTCAAACTGGATTATTTCTGCAGTGTGGATTGGACCATAGGCTGCATCCACACTGGAGAAATAACCCGTTTTGGCACTGCTTTAACTCCTTCTGGCTCAAGGCTATGGAATTCTGGGAGTTGGAGCTTGTTGAAACTCCAACTCCCAGAATTCCATAGCCTTGAGCCAGAAAGATTGTTAAGGTGACAAATCCATTTTATTTTATTAAGGTCCAAATCACAATGTAGAAACAATCCAGTGTGAGACCACTTTAACTGCCCTGACTCAATGCTAGGGGAATTCTGGGAACTGTAATTTTGTGAGACATTTAACCTTCTCTGTCAAGAAAGAGCTCTGATGTCACAATAAAGTACAAGCCCCAGGGAAGTTAAAGCAGTCTTGAACTGGATTTATTTCTGCAGTGTGTTTTGGACCTAACTGAGCATTTTAGGCAGCAGAAAGAATGGCCAGGAAAAAGCAGACCAAGAAACTCCCCCTTTCAACAATGGGAGTGGCACTCTATACTAATTAGTTTATGTGGCATCAACTGATCCCAATGCGCTCCATCTTCAAACCACCAAAACCAACACACTCCCCGCGCATGCGTATTGCACCACCTCCCTCTTCCTTTCCCAGCTGGAGCTTCTCTCCTTTTACGCCCCAACAGGGGAGCATCCTGATTGGCTCCTTCTTCCCTCCCAGCCGGCCAATGAGGTTGCCCGAGAGGCACCCCCCCCCCGACTGTTTAGAACGTGGTCGCGCTCAAGTGTCCTCGAAAATGGTCGTTGCTGGGCTCGCGCTGCGTCGGTTGGCGGCAACGTCGCGCCTCCGCTCTCAGCCCCACAGGCACGCGGCGCATTTCGCTTTCCAGCCTGACCTGGAACCCACCCACTATGGTGAGTGGTTTGGTCCACCGCCCTGTTAATAGATAGGGAGGAGGGGTGGACCGTACCACTTCGCCTCTGTGGCGCGGGGGTGTGCGTGTGTGTTATTCATTCCAAAGACGCCACGCTCTTCCGTGGCAGGCGCAGGCGCTGCGTTGGCACGTTATCCCCTCTGCCCTGCTCGCGAATGAGACTTGGGTTTCATTTGAGGAAACACTGGACTTTTTTTTACACACACACACCTGTCCCCCGCCATTGACCGAAGTGGTACAGTCCTTTCCTAGAGATTCCTAGAGAGGACACTCCACTAGGCATGTGTAGCCC
>NW_024806334.1:0-4070 GCF_019175285.1 Sceloporus undulatus | reverse complement strand
CACTCTTAGAACATCAGGTAAGAATCTATTGGAGATAGCAACCTCTAAGTATGTTGCTACTTCGCAAAGAGCATTTTTAACATCTGCTCCGAGACTTTGGAACAGTCTCCCTGAGGAGATCCGCTTGGCGATCTTGTTAGAAACATTTAGAAAAGCGATTAAAACCAAGCTTTTTAGCCAAGCATACTCCACCTATGAATACCCCCCTGATATGAATGACTTGTCCTATCTGTGTATGATCCCTGCCTTGTTTGTTGATGCTATTGTTACTGTATGATGTTGTATATTTTATTGTTTTTAGCTGCTTTTAATTGAATTTTTATGTAAACACTTTGTTCTTTTTTAGTCTGTAACCCTGCTTCGATCCACCGGGAGAGGCGAGGAAACATAAATAAATTTTATTATTATTATTATTATTATTATTATTATTATTATTATTAACAGCTGGAGGTCTCAGAAAATCCTATACCTTGGTTAATGAATGGTTTGCTGAAACAAGCCCAAGATGACAAATTACAGTATTAAGAAAGTTTGTTTCAATACTTTGGATTTCATAATAAAAACACTTTGGCCCCAATTGGATGTAGATTAATTTGAACCAGAGCCCCTTTTGCATGACACAATTATAGCACTATATTCCACATTAACTGCCATTGTAATATCCTATGTTATCCTGGGGTTTGTAGTTTGGCCACAAGCACCAATGTAGCTCCTTGGCTGAGAATTCTAAATGTGTGTCGTATGTCCCGTCATATAGTCTATTTAAGTCTGGAGACACCATGAATCGTACCAAGTTTCTTTAGGAAAGGAATGCTGGTATTCCATGGTGGATCCCCCGTCCAAGTACTATCCAGAGTTGACCCAGCTTAACTTCCAACAACAACAAGTTTATTGATTAGTCAGCTGACCATATCAATGGAAAACAAAATACAGTTACAAAATACAATATATAAAATACAAGATAAAAATATCAAAATATCCACATACACACAGAGATAGAACTAGATCACACCTAAAACTCATATAGGGGGTTAAAACAAATACAGACTAAATAAAAGCAAATTTAATAAAATGGGATGCTTAACTTCCAAGAACAGATGCAATCTGGTGCCCTCAGGATATTTTAGGCCTCTTAGAATTCTAAATACCCCTCCCTAAACTGCAAATCCTAGGATTATATAGAACGTAACCACAACAGTTAAAGTGGTGTTATAGCACTGTAAGTGTGTGATATGAGAGGGCCCAAGGAAGTTTATGCATCTACTCTTCTTCTTGCTGCTGTGTTCAAGCATGAACAGGGACGTATTCTTGTACATGAATCTCAAGAGGTCCCTGTCCTGTGAATTTAAACTGTGGTTTAGCATCCCTTCTGAATTAACTTTGTATGGCAGGTGTGTACTTATTTCCACATTGCACATGGGATTACGTTGGTGCCAAGTTTAAGGGAACAGTGGCCTCTTGGAGTTCATGGGTAGGGTGGCACTTGAATCAGTGATCTAGTTCACATGCCAGTGCTTTTTTTAGTCACTGTGCTCAAGTGTGTCCATGTATGTGTGCATGCACCTTCAAGTCATCTGTCAACTTATGGTGACCCTGTTAATTTCATAGGATTTTCTTAGGCAAGCAATGTTCAGAGGTGGCTTTGCAAGTTCCTTCCCCAAGTAGTGCTTCACAATTTCTAGATATCAGATTCAAGTGTTTTTAACAGAACTCCATATATTATAATTTACAGAGAAATGGGAAAATATTTCCAGTTGCTAGGCTCTAGTCACCAACCACTCTGATAGGGTTGCCATAATTCTCTACTAAAAACCGGGACAAAATTTAGACCAAAATATACGACATTGTAGGATAAAATTTAGCCCAAAATGTAGGACATTTAAGGTCCTCAATTTTTCTTAAATGGCCTACATTTTGGGGTAAATTTTATCCTACAATTGTCATATATTTTGTCCTACATTTTGTCCCATATTTGAGTAGAGAATTATGGCAACCCAAGAGCATGGCACCTAGGATCTTCTCCATTTTGATTGAACTGATTATACAGTGGGCCCTTCCTTTACGCAGGGGATCCGTTCCGCCCCACCGCCCGCCACATAAGGGGTATTCCGCTTGTGCCTGCAGCATGGTGCAGTGTGCACACCATGGGAATGCACTCTATTACCCCTTCCAGGGTGTGCCGAGGCTTTTTCCAGCGTAGCTCTCAGCATATGCTGAAAGTCACGTATGACATGGGCACACTGTACAACTAATACACCCACCATCTTCTGCTTCAGATTCCCACCACAATGATAAGAGTAACTGGTGGGAAGAGTAATTCCTGTGTTCACATTTTTTAAACCTTCCCCTTCCTTCAAATAATGAGATATAAGGCAGCTTCAAAAAAGTAAAACAAATACAATAAAAAGCATTTACAAAAGCATAAGTAAACACACATAAAAAGTTATTGTTAAAGAGTAATTAAACTGTCCATAAAATTAAGACCATTTCATATAGACCCATTTCAAACTGGCTTTCGGGCAGGCTACAGGGTTGAGACCGCCATGGTCTCCTTGGTCGATGATCGTCGTCTAGGCATGGACAGGGGTAGCGTGTCCCTGTTAGTGCTTTTGGACATCTCAGCGGCTTTCGATACCATTGACCATGGCATCCTTCTGGAGCGCCTGGGGGAGTTGGGGATCGGGGGCACTGCACTCCAGTGTTTCCGTTCCTACCTCTCAGGTAGGTTCCAAATGGTGCAGCTGGGGGACGTGTGCTCCGACAAGAGGGCCCTTACATCTGGTGTCCCTCAAGGAGCCATTCTGTCCCCCATGCTTTTCAACATTTACATGAAACCGCTGGGAGAGATCATCCGGAGGCACGGGGCGCGGGGTTATCAGTACGCTGATGACACCCAAATAGTCTTCTCTATGTCTCCGACTGATTCAGTGACCAAGGATGGCATCTCTCCTCTCATTGCCTGTCTGGAGTCGGTAATGGGCTGGATGAAGGAAAACAGACTCAGTTTGAATCCAGAGAAAACAGAAGTGCTCGTGATAGGTTCTCCGGGCTCAGGGATGGTGGTGTTTCCACCTGTCCTGAACGGGATCACGCTTCCCGTGAAGGATTCTGTTTGCAGTCTGGGGGTGCTCCTTGACTCGTTGCTCCACCTTACATCTCAGGTGGATGCGACAGTCAGGAGCACCTGTTATCAGCTTCGGTTGATACGCCAGCTGCGACCCTTCCTGGGCCGGGGGGACCTTGAAACGGTAGTACATGCTCTGGTAACCTCTTGTTTGGATTTCTGCAATGTGCTCTACATGGGGCAACCCTTGTACTGTACCCGGAAGCTGCAATTGGTGCAGAATATGGCAGCAAGATTGGTCACTGGTACTTCCAGGGCCAGTCACATAACACCGGTCCTTAAAGACCTTCATTGGCTGCCTATTCGCTTCCGGGCGCAATACAAGGTGTTGGTTATTACCTATAAAGCCCTAAATGGCTTGGGCCCAGGGTACTTGGAGTACCGCCTCTCTCCATACAATCCGCCTCGCACACTCAGGTCAGCCAGGAAGCAATTGTTAAGGGTTCCAGAAGCTAGATATACTACCACCACTCAGAGGGCCTTTTCTACCTCAGCCCCCAAGCTCTGGAACTCCCTTCCTGGCGAGCTCCACTCGGCCACCTTGCTGGATCAATTCAAAAAGGGGTTAAAGACATACCTGTTCCAGCAGGCTTACCCCTAAACCCTGAAGTACTCCCCCCTCCCCTCTCAGCAGCATTTGTCGCTAGCTTGAGATTTTTTAGATTGTAGTAATGTAGATGTATGATATGAGTTAATTTTATGATGGTTTTTATGGTTGTTGATGATGTTATATTGTTGTGTTTTAATATGCTGTTAACCGCCTTGATCTCCGGAAAGGTGGTATATAAATAAAATTTTTATTATTTTATTATTTATTATTATTATATAAATGTCAATTTCATATAAATGTTAATAATTTGTCCATTAATGGAGGAAAGCATAAAAGCACATCATTAAAAGTATAGTCTTGGCATCATTTCGTGGCTGCCCTGGCAATGGAGAAGGG
>NW_024806333.1:3230-4070 GCF_019175285.1 Sceloporus undulatus | reverse complement strand
GTCTACGTCCTCGGTACTCAAAAACTCGAATTGATCCAGAATAACCTTGTTACCAGAGGCGCTGGATACCTCTACTGATGGTTCTGCGTGAAAACTGACGTCCAGATCATCCCTTATCTGAGAGACTTTGTCAGCAAAGAAGTTGTTAAAAGCGTCGCAGCAGGCAATAGTTGGTTCAAGCAAAGGGTTCTGGGTGGCAGGGGCTTGAGTTAATTCCCTGACCACCCTGAACAGCTCTGCCGGACAAGACTCTGCTGACGCAACCCGTGCAGCACAGAAAGCATCCCTAGCTGCACCGACTGCCACTCCGTAGGAACGCAACATGTTCTCATGGAGTGTTCTGTCAGATAATTTCTGATGTTTCCGACAGAGGCACTCTAGCCGTTGCACAGCCCGCTTCATCTGGCGAAGATCTTCTGTATACCAGGGTCTTTTCTTAGGAGCAGGCCGGCAAGGATGCTCAGGAGCGATACTGTCTATAGCCCCGGTGAGATTCCTATCCCAGTTATCCACCAGGGTTTCGACAGCGTCGCCATCATTCCGAAACATAAAACCCTCTAGGGCGTCTTGGAACCTTTTGGGTTCCATCAACCTTCGAGGGCGGACCATTCTAATAGGTCCACCACCCCCAAGGGGTTTTTGGATAGTGGCATCCAGTCCTATCTTGACCAGGAAATGGTCCGTCCATGACAGGGGGGAAATAGCATTACAGTCGGTCCTTCTTATACACGGATTTTTTATACACGGATTCAAGCATACACGGTTTGAAAATGTTCCAAAAAAGTATAAATTTACCTTGGTTTTCCATTTTTTTATAAGGGACACCATTTTGCTATGTCA
>NW_024806333.1:0-3130 GCF_019175285.1 Sceloporus undulatus | reverse complement strand
AGGGTCCACTGTAATTCCCACCCACGGACATTCTCGGACCGTACTGAAGACTACATTGAGTGTGTTATCCGCACAGTGTGTTGGCCCTGAAACCAATAGGGACAGGCCCATAGCTGTCATGGATTCCATGAACAACCGAGCTGCACCTATTGGATCTGTTGAGCCGGCCTCGATGGGGATATTGAGGTCTCCCAAGACTATAAGCCTAGGGGACTCCAATACCAGCTCCGACACCAGCTGTGTCAGCTCGGCCAGGGAGTCTGTTAGGTTACGGGGTGGTCGATAAACCAACAGAATCCCTGTACTGTCCTTGGCTTTCAGAGTCAGGTAAATACACTCGATGTGCCTCAGTTTTGGTACCGAGTTCCTAGTCAAGATGATGTGACTTTTATGGACTACAGCCCCTCTTCCCCCTCGCCCACAATCTCTAACCTGTTCTTTCAACGTATACCTGGCTAGGAGGGCCTTGGCCCAAGTTACAGAACTATCCTCCCCCCAGCCAGGTTTCCGTGATACATGCCAGGTCGGGGGCTTGCTCATCTAAGAGGTCGTATATAATATGAGATTTATTCTTCACCGACCTGGCATTACAAAGAAACAAGGTAAGGGATTGTGGTATGTTTGGGATGATCCTAGGTTCTTTTGAGCTAACAGAGGGACAGGAAGACGGGATAGGTATTACATATTGATCCCGACTTCCTTTAACAACTTTTGTCCGTCTGTTAACACCATACCTCCCCATCCCCCGCACAACTCTTATTGGAGCACCACAGATATTATTAGCTCCTGCATTAATGCAATTAGGCTCCATACTCATACTGATGGTCTTTTCCATAAGATCTTCCAGTAACTGATTTTGGTATAATAGTGACTCAAAGGGGCCAGATGTCCAGGTACATCCAAATATAAAATAAAAGAGAAATAGGAAACCAGACGTTATGGTTCCTAAGGATGCCATAGGTGACAAGATGTCATAAACGCGTGTATGTATATGTATATGTATGTGTGTATAAATATATTGATTTATATATTTGTGTGTCTATATATGTATATCAGGAGTGCGAAACATATGGCCCAAAGGTTTTTCTGAGAGCTCCCAAGGTCCCTCAGGATTCGCATTTTTACCCAAAATGCCTTGCCATGGCCAATGCAAAGTTGACTACCAGATAAGTTCCTGCTTTGGGTTTGTTTGTTTGTTTTAAAGGCCTCTACCAGGTCTAAATGACTTTGCAGTCCAAAAGCATGGTGAAATCCCGTACACACACATTTTAGTCTATTTCATTTAAATTTTTAAAAAAAGTCAAGGGAAGTAGCCAGTAAGTATGGTGCAGACTTTCAAAATGCCCTGAGGAAGGAAGCTATGTGCCCCTAAACTCTGGTAATTGCCTACACCAGGTGAGGATATGTGTGTGATGTACATACACCATTTTCTCTGCTTCACTGGTGCAGCTTGGTTTTATTAGAGTTCAAGACTGCTTCACTGTCTGACAGATATTTTAAAAATAAAATATTGCAGTATTTTGGCTCCAACTTTTATCTTTGCATTTAATCATATGTATTTTGTCTGATAGCCTTTCCTTATGGTTTGTTTTCATAATGTAGTTCCTTTATATGATCACATGCTTTCAGATGGGATGTTCTCATTTTTAACTAGTCATCAAATCCATACATACTCTATGGTACAAACTGTCCGACCTTTCGCACTAACCTGTTCACCACTAATTACTTTTTCATCATCAAAATTTTAAAGCCTGATCTTCGTCCCATTTAATTCATTGTTTCTTCTCCTTCTGCTTCTTAGCATCCTTCAAGAGATTAATTTACATCCTCCATTTGTGCCCTGCATTTCACACAAAAAAAGCTGCTAACAATAAATTAAAAACAAAACTGGATTGAACAATTGTTCTATTACAACTGTTACTATAATTGTTATTTATTTTGTTGTTGCTAACTGCCCTCAAGTTGATCCCAACTCATGGCAGCCCAGTGGATGAGACATCTCAAAGCCCTGCTATCCTCCACTGTTCTGCTTAGCTACTGTAGATTCAGACCTGTTATCTCCCTGATTGAGTTTATCCATCTAGCAAGCAATCTTCCTCTTTTTCTACCACCTTCTACCTTTCCTAGCATTCTTTTCTTTTCTAATGAGTCACTGCATTGATTTTCTTCCTGTCTGCTTTCTTCACTGTCCAGTTATTACATCCATACATGGCAATGGGGAATACAGTGGCTTGGAAGATTGAAACTTTAGTGCTCAGTAGTGTACCTTTACTCTTTAGGATCTTGTCTTGTTCTTTCATAACTGCCCTTCCTATTCCTAGTCTTCTGCTAATTTCTTGACTGCAGTCTCCATTCTGATTGATGATTGATCTAAGATACAGGAAATCTTTAACTATTTCAGTTTCCTTATTGTCTAGGTTGAATGTACAGTAGTCCCTCCACATTCACGGCTTTGATACTTGCAGTTTTGATTATTCATGAGGTCAAGCCACCATGTGTGTATGCACTCCTCTTCATCCTCACTGCTGGGCTTTTCCCCGGGAAAGGAAAAGGCCAGGAGAGAGCAGCCAGGAAGGGTGTGCGTGCCAATGCCGCCCCATTCCTGGCCAGATGGGTGCCTTCCCCAGGTACCGATCCAGCCCAGGCACTGCTTTGGCCAGGAAAGGGGAGGAGATGGAGCCATCACCACCCAGCCTCTATCCTAGGAAGATGGGTGCCTATCTTGATAACTGCCATCCTCCAGCCTGTGAGGGAGTTGACCAGGCAGACCCAGCTCCATCAGGGCTAGCCTGGAAGAAGAGACTCTTCGCTCCTTAACTGTCATCTTCCGGCCTATGAGGGAGTTGACCAGGCAGGCCCAGCTCCACCAGGGCTAGCCTGAAGAAGAAGAGCCCTCCCTCCAGTCCATCTGCCTTGGTCCAGGCCTCAGAGGGAGAGAAGAATTCTGGACCTGATCCCCTTCCTCCCACCATTCCCTTCTCCTTTTGTGTCATGTCTTTTTAGATTGTAAGCCTGAGGGCAGGGAACCGTCTATTATCCCCTCTGTTGTAAGCCGCCCAGATTCCCAGTGATTGGGCGGCATATATTATTATTATTATTATTATTATTATTATTATTATTATTATTATTA
>NW_024806332.1:0-4070 GCF_019175285.1 Sceloporus undulatus | reverse complement strand
AGGTCGCTCAAATGAGTACCCAGCTTGTTGGGGGCAATTAGCTTATACATTGTAAGCCATTTAGGAAGTGCTTAAGTGCACTGATAAGCGGCATAGAAATGTATTCGCTATTACTATTGCTATCTCTTCTTGGAAACAGGTAACCTTAGCAATATTTTCTATATTCTTATTAAGGACTTTATCACATGACTCCCATTCTTGTCACAGTCACATTAATGAAAGTAAGTATTTATTTACCAGATTAGGATCACTCCCTATCATACATCCCTTCATTAACATGACTGGAGTGTTGGTGGTGCTGCATGCTCTCTTCCAACCTCATCCTTAATCCCACCTCCCAGCCCAGCCGTACCTAGCATGCCTTTCATTTGTATGGGTTTTTTTTAACCAGGATTGGAAGAAAAGGCAGTGATGAGAGGGAGACAGTGTCATACAATAAGTATTGCCAAAGACTCTATTATCAAACATTTATGGTAGTTAAAATGTGTGTGTGATAAAGTCTTCAGTCAAGGTTAGAGTATTGTAACATGTTTTATATAGGGGTGTTTCTGAACACCACTCAAAATGATCAAGGTATATTATTAACAAGACCTCTTGAAATGAACTTATTCCACTGGTACTGAAAGATCTAAATTGGTTTCAAGATTCAGTTCAAAATGCCTGGATGAACTTGTATCAAGGTGCCTGACTGAGAACTTATTCCCTTATCAGTCTTTCTATACAAGAGCCCCTATCCTATTACAATCAGCCTTTAATGGGATGCAGATGTTCACAGGAAAGAGCATGTGCTTCTACTGGTTTCATGCCTTTGCAATCTTACAAAACAGGGTTTGTCTTGTGCCAGTGGCAATTTTCACATGGTATTAATGTTAACAAATGGCAGTTGCATCATACGCTTCTTAGGGGTAGATATTTTGCAAGTTGACAACTGATTATAAAGCAATAGCTTTAATTTTTATTTTTGTTTCAATAAATAAAGGGTTTGTTTTGTTTTCCATGGTGATTTTTATGTATTGTGAGTTCTAGAAAAAAAGCAAAAAGTGAGATAGGCATGTTTGAAATAAATTGACAATGAGTGGTGATATGTGCCTATTATTGCACTGCAGTATCATTTTTCTGTATTTTGAAGCTGAAGCATACTCCACTATATTTATTAACACTTCTGTTGCAAACCTCTGCAATGAAAACTTGATAATATGGGCTTAAATCCTATTCCTAGTCTCAGTTAAAGTGGGCCCATTGAATCAATGGGTTCTGTATACATATTGACTTAGCAAATTCCCATTGATGCAGTAATAATAATAATAATAATACTTTATTCTTATATACCGCTATTCCTTTTTCAAGATCATAGCGGTGTACACATTAAAAAGCAGTATAAAAACAGCAAAAACAGTGTTAAAACATCAAATAACAATCTAAAAACAGATAATAAAACATCAACTCATAGGGGGGAAAGCTTGACTGAAAAGGAAAGTTTTAGCATCCTCTTAAATCCATCAAGGGATGAGGCTGTGCGGAGCTCGTCGGGCAGGGTATTCCATAATCTGGGGGCTGAGATTGAAAATGCCCTCAGTGTTGCACTATAATGTGCACTTGGAATAGACAAGAGATGTTTCCCACCCGACCTGAGAATGCGGGGCGGATTGTATGGGGAGAGGCGGTCCTCCAGGTACCCTGGGCCCAAGCCATTTAGGGCTTTATAGGTAATAACCAACACCTTGCATTGCACTCGGAAGCGAATGGGCAGCCAATGGAGGTCTTTCAATACAGGTGTTATATGACTGGCCCTGGAGCATCCAGTGACCAGTCTAGCAGCCATGTTCTGCACCAATTGTAGCTTCTGAGTTTGGTACAAGGGTTGCCCCATGTAGAGCGCATTACAGAAGTCCAAATGAGAGGTTACCAGAGCATGTACCAGGGTTTCAAGGTCAGCCCGGCCCAGGTAGGGACGCAGCTGGCGTATCAGCCGAAGCTGAAAACAGGTGCTCCTGACCGTCGCATCCACCTGAGATGTGAGGTGGAGCTACGAGTCCAGGAGCACCCCCAGGCTGCGAACAGAGTCCTTCACAGGGAGCGTGACCCCATTCAGGACAGGTGGAACAATTTCCTTCCCCGGACCAGGAGAACCTATCACCAGTACTTCTGTTTTCTCTGGATTCAAACTGTTTTCCCTCATCCAGCCCTGTACTGACTCCAAGCAGGCATTTAGAGGAGAGATGCCCTCCTTAGTCACTGCATCAGTCGGAGACACAGAGAAGATTATTTGGGTGTCATCAGCGTACTGATAACACCGCACCCCGTATCTCCGGATGATCTCTCCCAGTGGCTTCATGTAAATATTGAATAGCATGGGGGACAAAATCGCTCCTTGAGGGACCCCAGATGTAAGGGCCCTCTTGTCGGAGCAACAGTCCCCCAGCTCCACCATCTGGAATCTACCCGAGAGGTAAGAACGGAACCACTGCAAAGCAGTGCCCTCGATACCCAACTCCCTCAGGCGATCCAGAAGGATACCATGGTCAATGGTATCGAAGGCCGCTGAGATGTCCAAGAGCACTAACAGGGACATGCTACCCCTGTCCATGCCCAGACGGAGGTCATTGACTAAGGCGACCATGGCAGTCTCAACTCCATAGCCCGCCCGGAAGCCAGTTTGAAATGAGTCCAGAAAATCAGTCTCCTCCAAGATCCCCTGTAGTAGGTCAAATCTAGTTAGTACTAGCAGCAGAGTTTATGCCATTATCCTCATAACTGGGATTATGGGATTCAACAAGTTAGATTTAAATGGGCATTAGTGTTTTAGAAGACCAGTTGCTGGTATTTGCCAATGCATAGAAAGCCAATGCAATTCTAGGCTGCATCAGTAGGAGTATAGTGTATAGACTGAAGGAAGTAACAGTACTGCTTTGGAATATTCCAGTACTCATCTGGAATATTGTGTCCAGTTCTGGGCACCAAAGTTCAAAAAGGATGTTGACAAGCTACAGTGTGTCCAGAGGGGGACCAAAATGGTGAAAATCTGGAAACCATGCCCTCTGAGGAACAGCTTAGGGAGCTGGACATGTTTAGCCTGGAGAAGAGAGGATTAAGGGGTTACATGATAGTCATGTTTAAATATTTGAAAGGACGTCATACTGAGGATGGAGCAAGTTTTTTTCTGCTGCTCCAGAGAATAGGACCCAGAGTAATGGATTCATGCTATGGGAAAAGAGATCCCACTTCAACATTAGGAAGAAGTCCTGACAGTGAGAGCTATTCAACAGTGTAACATGCTCCATGTAAGTGTGGTGGGCTTTTTGGATGTTTTAAACAGAGGTTGGATGGCCATCTCATGGGAGTGCTTTGATGGTTTCTTCCTGCATGGCAAGGGGTTGGACTGGATGGCCCTTGAGATCTCTTTCAACTCTATGATGCTATGATACTATAATAGACTTTGGCTGCACCTACACTGCAGAATTAATGCAGTTTGACACTGCTTTAATTGCCATGGCTCAGTGCTATGAAATTCTGGGATTTGCATTTTGTAAGATATTTAGCCTTCTCTGTGAGAGAATTCTGGTGCCACAACAAACTACAAATCCCAGGATTCCATAGGATGGAATCATGACAGTTAAAGTGGTGTCAAACTGCATTAATTCTTCAGTGTGGTAACAGTCACAATATAAGTGACATATGTGGTAGTGCATAGAGAGATCTTGTAGCACCTTTGAGACTAACTGAAAGAAAGAAATTGGCAGCATGAGCTTTCGTAGACTTCAGTCTACTTTCTCAGATGCATTGGGTGGTGTGGAAGCCATATATATATATATATATATATATATATATATATATATGCTATTTGTATGTGAGGATATCAATACAAATTACAAATCCTTTGTTTATGGAGATGAAGTTGCAGGTCCAATTTTAATGATGGTTGTTAGTGCACAAAGACATAGGAAACTGGTCTTTGTGCATGGAGATGAAGTATCAGATTCAGTTATGCAATGGGACTAACATGGCTTTATCTTTGAATTCTACTGGTCACGCAAACACATTTATATGTTGCTGCTCTATATGAGCTGAGC
>NW_024806331.1:0-4071 GCF_019175285.1 Sceloporus undulatus | reverse complement strand
TTGGGAATTAGGCTAATGGGACCACCACCCATTTCCTTTTATTTTTTATTTTTTATTTTTTGCTTTTGATTGTGTACTAATACAGCTGAAGTTATATCGGTTATAAAAGCTGCTGTTCTGCAGAGCTGAAGCTAGATTTAGTAGCATTCCTATCCATCTGTTTGCATAATATTGAGCAACCAAATATCCCACAGTGTGTTTATACTAATAAACTTTTCTGAAAGTTGTGTCCCTTGGGGAATCATATACCTTTCCTGTGCCTCAAGCACAATAGTGTGTTTATATATGAATTTTGGCAGTAACTTGACCACTTTAGGATGGAAGCAAGTTTATTAATGCAAGCGTAAGATTTAGGACTGAAGGAATTACTGTTTGGGAGTTGGAACTCTCTGAAGAATGCTGTACAGATGGATACAGAATTGCAAATAAAATTTTTAATGATCTTGCAAAGCATTAAACTGAAACCAAAAAACTGTAAGTAAAGCCTTACACTTATCTTAAAGGAAAATAGTTCAGAAAAAATGGGCTGTTCTCTTTCTACTTAGGTGGTTTTAGTGATTTGTATGATCCCTATTGTCCTAAAATGGGGTTAATACCAGGCTTTTGCAAGGGTAGCTTTTTTCTTTAATGAAGAAAGATTTGTGATATTTTTTCTGAAATCTGTTTATTTATCAATATACAGATTGAGATCTGGGATGCAGATACACACTAAAATAGTCAGTATTCATTGGTAGAGAAACAACTGTTCTTCCAAAGCAAACAGAATATGAGTTTGAAACCCTTAAACCAGATGTAAACAAATAAAATTTAAAAATGCACCTTTCTTTTTCACTAGTAGCAATCTTTGTAAATGCTAGGCTCCTTCCCTAAACCTCTCAGTCAAGCAGGAAAGGGGCCTTTACCAGGCATCAACAGCCATTAAAAGGATCTAGCTCAAGGTTAGCCATACTGTGTCTGACGAGCCTCATCTGGCTCTTTGTACAGTTGACAATACTAATGCTAAATGGGCCTTCTTATCAGGGGTCACCAATGGCTTTCATGTTAGGGATGCAGTAAATCTACCCTAGGTTTCATTACAGACTTTAAATGGGCTATTTGTGGTTCTGAACCCTGACATCCAAACCCATTCTTTGTTTTATTCTTTAAAATATAGCACACCCTTTGTCTTCACAGGGGTTTCATCCCAGGACCCCCTGTGGATACCAAAATCTGTAGAGGCTCAATCCTTGTTAAATACAATGACATATTAAAACAGTGTCCCTTATATAAAATGGCAAAACCAAGGTTTGCTTTTTGAAATTTACATATTTTTTTGAATATTTTTAATATTTTCAATGGATGAATGAATTCCTGGATAAGGAATCTGTAGATATGAAGTGATAACTATAGTTAACCAAGATCCAAAATCGATTGTGGGGACAGAGTTCAGAACCATAGAAAGCCCACTTAATGTCTGAAAGGCAATTCAGAGTGGTTTCACAACACACTGACAAGGGAACCACTGGCCACCCCTGCTTCTGATATTTATGACAAAGGACCTTTGATGCTTGTATCTTTAGTGTGCTCATTCCCACCATGTTCACAGGCATGTCTGGTGGGAAGAGAAAAGTCTGCTTCTGAGGCCTCCAACTCCCTCTCCAAGTAGGCTACGATGGGCTACCTCTTGGCTGTCCATCTGTCAGTAAGTGAAAGTATTTCTATTCCAACATGCTTTCAGAAGCTGACTGCAAGCTCTGTTAGTCTTGTGCTGTTTGACTGAATTTTGTCTCTTTTAATGGATTTGTTTAAAAGGTTTAAATTCTATTAATAGTTTCATGGCCTTTTAGCAATATCTTTTTGCTAATTTTGGCCCAGTACAGACTGCCAGTTTGCAGCAGCCTGGAGCCAATTCTAGGGTTCTGGAGCATGCAGCATCCACATGCTCTGGAAGCTTACTGCATATGGACAGCGCCATCTTTACGAGGCATCATCCATATGAGGCATGTGTGTGTGGTGTTGCATCTGCACCTCTGGGTGCCGCACTTCCATCATGGTGGAGGAAAACTGGACACCTCCAACTGTACACCCCTTTGAGGTGGTCTGGAGAGTGCCTTCAACGTTTATCTGATAAGACACGCCATAAGGACCTATTAGATTCTTATGGAATGGCAATCGATGCAGCAAAGAATAATTTCTATGCTGCACGTATTGTGTCCACAGGGTCCCGTCCAACAGAGCTGATCAGGGTGGTTAAAAAGATAACCCAACTGCCTCTCACCCTGAACCCGATACTAGAACCATCTAGAGCCTGCTGTGATGCTTTCAGCAACTTCTTCATGGATAAAATCTCTCAGATAAAGGCTGATCTGGATGTGGACATTATAATAGAATCAGTAAGAGAGGTGTCCACTGTCTCCATGGACTCAGTTCTGGATCATTTTGAGTTTGTAAATACCGATGAAGTAGACAAACTCATTGGAAGTATAAAGAGGACAACATGCTCTTTCGATCCTTGCCCATTGTGGTTGACCGTTCGTGGGGAGGGGGGGATGTGATAAAAACTTTGTTACATCTCATAATTAACACATCCCTTAAAGAGGGAACATTTCCATCAGAATTGAAACAAGCGATAGTCAAACCGTTATTAAAAAAAACCCTCCTTAGATCCCCTGATAAGAAACAATTACAGACTGGTCTCCCTCTTACCTTTCTTGAGCTAAGTGACTGAGAGGGCAGTCGCCCTCCAACTCCAAGCTGTATTGGATGATACCAATTATCTGGACCCATTTCAAACCGGCTTTAGGATGGAATACGGTGTTGAGACAGCCATGATCGCCTTAGTCGATTGTCTCCATCTGGGCATTGACAAGGGAAGTGTGACCTTGTTGCTCCTCTTGGACATCTCAGCGGCTTTCAATACCATTGACCATGGTATCCTTCTGGAATGCCTGAGAGAGTTGGGAATCGCTGGCTCTGCTTTGCAGTGGCTACATTCCTACCTCTCAGGCAGAATCCAGATGGTGAAGCTGGGGGACTCATGCTCTTCTAAAAGAGAGCTGACATCTGGCGTCCCTCAGGGCACCATTTTGTCCCCCATGCTGTTTAACATTTACATGAAACTGCTGGGAGAGATCATCCAGAGATATGGGGCGTGGTTTTATCAGTACACTGATGACACCCAAATCTACTTCTCTACAGCTCCGACTGAGGCAGTGACTAAGGATAGCATCTCTCCTCTGGATGCCTGTCTTAAGTTGGTAATGGGCTGGATGAGGGAAAACAAACTCAAGCTGAATCCAGAGAAAATGGAGGTAGTTGCGATAGGTTGCCCAAGTCCAGGGACGGAGATTTGTCAACCAGTCCTGGACGGGGGTCACACTTGCCATAAAGGATGAAGTTCGCAGTCTGGAGGTACTTCTGGATCCATCTCTACAGTTATCATCTCAAGTAGATGCGATGGCCAGAAGTGCCTGGTATCAACTTTGGTTGATACGCCAACTGCGCCCCTACCTGGACCGAAAGGACCTTGAAGCAGTGGTACTTGTTCTGATAATCTCTCATCTTGATTTCTGTAACGTGCTCTACATGGGGCTACCTTTGTACCAAGTTTGGAAACTTCAATTGGTGCAAAATGCAGCAGCCAAATTGGTCACCGGAACATCTAGGTCAGACCACGTAACACCAGTACTAAAATCTCTTCACTGGCATCCAATTAGTTTCTGGGTGCAGTACAAAGTGTTAGTTATTACCTTTAAAGCCCATAAGAAGGTCTGTTAATGTCTGGACTTCAATCCTAACATCACACAGTCACATGGTGTCAGTTTCCTCTTCTCCTTTACTCTTCCCCACCCTCCACTATTTCCAAGCAGCCTGATTTCTTTATTTTTTTTAAAATGTGCTTTTTTCCTTCCCTTCCTAGGTGAGGCTTCCTAGGTGAGGCTAAGGAGCATGCAAATTGGCTGCTTTGTGACTGCAGCCTAGGACTATTCCTAGGACAGTATGTATCTGTTTCTTTTCAGTAACATGGTTGTGATGAGAATTTGGATCATATGATTATCTCCAAGCTCTTTACCAAGCCACACTCTCAACCTA
>NW_024806330.1:0-4072 GCF_019175285.1 Sceloporus undulatus | reverse complement strand
GGGGCCCTTTCCGCCTTCGTGGCTCCCTGCGTCTGGCCTTCATTTCGACAGAAAACAATGAGCCTACAGAAACAAAGAAGGTTCAGCAAAATGACTCCAAGGAGGTGCTATTCCACTGTTTATTATTTACTCCCTGGCAGAACAGAAATACCTGTGCTCATGGGATTGTGATATTCTTACAACGTTGTTGGGGTGTGCCTTCAAGTCTTTTCCTACTCATGGTAGCCCAAAGGCACACCTATCCTGGAGTTTTCTTGGCAAGCTTTGTTCAGAGGAAGTTTGTCATTGCCTTCCTCTGAGGCTGAGAGAGCGTGGATTTGTGCAAGGTTACCCAAAATGTTTCCATGGCTAAGTGAAGATTTGAATCCGAGTCTCTCAGCAAGCCAGCCCTCCACTCCGACCCATAGCGAGTGCTATTGGATCCCCCTCATATGACTTGGCAAGTTTCGGCCACACAATTACAAACCCATATAGGGCAAAAAAACCCACTACATCAAGGACTCAGCTCACCTCACAGGAAAAACCAACAACCTTCAACTTAAACACGGAGACATACTAATCAGCTTTAATGTGGTCTCTCTGTTCACCCCAACAACTGAGAGGAGTGAAGATAAGCAACCACCCAAGACTGAGACAAAATTGACAGCCTCACCTACAGGAAAATGGGAAAAGATATAGCAGACCACACCGAAAGACCAAAACAAAAATTCAACAAATAACAATAATAATAATATAATTTATTTATATCCTGCATTTTCCCAGAGGAATCAAGGTAGATTATAGCAAAAACTATAATAAATACAAATAACAATAAAGTCACATTTCAAAATCACAATATACATGAAGTAGGGAGAATCATGTCCCTAGCCTAATATGGTTCCATGTTTCTTCCATGTGGAGGATGCTAAGATCACAGTTAAGGGGGGTGAAACTTGCACTGGCTGATATTGGAAGCAGTCACAAGTAGGAGCCCTGATGGCGCAGTGGTTAAATGCCTGTACTGCAGCCACTCACTCAAACCCACAAGGTTGTGAGTTCAAGACCAGCAAAAAGGCTCAAGCTCGACTCAGGCTTGCGTTCTTCCAATGTTGCTAAAATGAATACTCAGATTTGTTTAGGGGCAAAACACACTGGGGCGAGGCAACTGCACACACCTCAACTCCACCCAGATGCCAGCGTCTTGCCACATGCCTGACCCATTCCTTTGGGGCCATCCGTCAAGCCCCTTAGTCCCATTAATCAAGTAGTAATTGAGCTTTGACTGGTTTGTACCTAAAGCAGGTAAAAATTACTTTCCCCCAGATATACTATTTTGTTATTTCATTATGATAGTAATACCCATGTTTAATTATGTCACATTCAGAGTATGATAACCAAGTGTAAATTCTATGTCATATAATACTCTTTGTTTTTTCTTATAGAGAAACCGCCCAGAGTGATATTTTCATGGGAAAGGCTTTAATGGAACAGTGGTTGTGCATCAGAATGAAAATGGAGGTCTCTGAGTTCAGTTATTATTGTATTACAAAGAGAACCTGCAAGGCAAAGCATTATAAAAGGCCTCAACAATGTGGCTTCACTTTAATTTAAAGGACTCTTGAATTTTGCTAGAGTCACATGAAACAGTTTAGGAGTAACTCAATGAGAAAATGTGATTTCTTTCCAGTGAAGAGTAGGATGTAGGCACTTAAAGGCAGTTTTCAACCATTTCATATACAAAACAATAACATTAGTTGGGCATTTGCATTTACTGAACACAAACAATAGGGAAAAAGGACAGCATTGGCAATAGCTCAAGCAAGGAACCTTTCAAAGCATCTGACAAATATAGTTAAAAGGAATAAATGGAATTAATATGGTGAGTTTCCATAATCTGTTAATACTAATCAATCAATATTACAAAGGCTTTAATTACATCAAACCATTGAGCTATATATTCTGAAGTATTACATACATTAATCACTGTAGTCAACAAATCACAAGAACAGTACCAGAAAGGTGCTGGTTTTGTTGTGGTACAATCCACTTCACTTTAGCCAGAAGGTTAAGTGGGTATGTGTGAGTGTATGTGTGTGTGTGTATTAAGAGACATATGTTTGGAACATCCCTACCACTGACTTGTTAAACGCTGATGATCCAAAGGCAAATGATGGATGCCCAGAAATTATGTCATTAGATCCCATTGACTGAAGAGACACTATGTGGCCTTTTGGGGTGGTCTGCAGCCGCTCCTTTACCATCAATCCCAGAGAGTAGCTTCACAATATCATTACACCAAAATACAAAGGCTGCAACCCAGGTAATGGTAAATGTAAAGGTTTTCCCTTGAAAAGATTGTCTAGTCATGTCTGACTGTAGGGCACAGTGTTCGTCTTCTTTATTAAGGGAGGCGGTGTTGTCATGCCAGAAGTACAGTACCAGTAAAACCCTCGCTGGACACATCACAAACTATCATCAATCTCACATAGCAACAATTTTCAAAAGAGGAAATATCCTTCCTGGCCAACTCTGCAATAAGCACCACTAGAATCCCAGTTGAAGACATCATTGTCTAGGTTGAATCCGCTCTCCATCATCTCCCAGAGGAGGAAGAGGAAGAGATAGGAAGAGAAACAGCCAGGATTCTGCACAAGGCAAAACCACCTCTCAGCAACATAAACAAAAAAGAAGGAAAAGCCATCAAGGAACTCAATTTGGACCCAGAAATTATCATTCTCCCAGCAGACAAAGGCAATGCCACTGTAATCATGGAAACAGAACTATACATATGGAAAATCAAGGAACTCCTCGATCCTGCAACACAAAAAAACCCCTGAAACAAGACCCTACCAACAAAATCACCAGGAAAACGAACACCCACCACGGCTCTCTCACCAAGATTCTTTGGGCTTCCCAAGACCCACAAGTATTCCATTCCACTCTGACCCATAGCGAGTGCTATTGGATCCCCCACATATGACTTGGTCAAGTTTCTGGCCACACAATTACAAACCCATATAGGACAGAACCCCCACTTCATCAAGGACTCAGCTCACCTCATAGGAAACTTAAACCTGGAGACATACTAATCAGCTTTGGTGTGGTCTCCTTGTTCACCAAAGTCCTCATAATGGACACCATGGTACTCATCCAACAATTTTTTCCGGAAGACATCACAGCCCTGTTTGAACATTGTCTCACCACAAGCTATTTCCAGTGGGACAATGAATTCTATGAGCAGAGAGATGGGGTAGCAATAGGAAGCCCTCTGAGCCTTGTGACAGCAAACTTTTACATAGAAAAGCAAGCTTTGGAAACAGCACCAAAAAAGGTCACAACTTAGTTTCAATACGTGGATGACACTTTCACCATTTGAAGCCATGGGGAAGATCTGGCTGTGTTTCTGAACCATCTGAACAACATCCACCCTGACATCCAATTCACTATGTAAAAAGAAAAGGAAGGAACACTGCCATTCTTAGATGTCCTAGTCATCCGCAAACCAAATCAACATTTGGGCCACACAGTGTACAGAAACCCCACACATACAGACAGATACCTGCACAAGAACTCCAACCATCACCCAGGACAAAAAAGAAGCACAATCAAAACACTGGTAGACTGAGTAAAACGCATCTGTGAACCCCACTTCTGGGAAGATGAACTGAAGCATTTGGACCAAGCTCTGCAGGCTAATGGTTACTCCAGCTCAGACATCAGAAGGGCTGCCAGACCCAGAAAAACACAGAGGAGTGAAGACAAGCAGCCACCCAAAAGGAAGGTATTTTTTTTAATCATACACCAAAGGAGTCTCAGACAGAACAGGGAAACTGGTGAAGAAACACAATATTCAAATGGTTTAAAACCAACCAAGAAAATCCAGCAAATGTTTCGCTCAGCCAAGGACCAGAGAGACCCTCTCAGAGCCACAGGAGTTTACCATATACCATGCAGCTGCGGGCAAATCTACATAGGGACCACCAAACGGAGTGTCCAAAGACAAATCAAGGAGCATGAGAGACACTGCAAACTGAGTCAGCCAGAAAAAAATCAGCAGTGGCAGAACATGTTATAAACCATCCTGGGCATAAAA
>NW_024806329.1:0-4073 GCF_019175285.1 Sceloporus undulatus | reverse complement strand
TGGTCTATACTGCACCTATATTACACATATAACAAGAAAACTCTTCCAAGCAATTTCCATGTTAATCTGTGTATTGTCCTGTTGTTGAATAGTAAGGCCTCAGGGGGTCTATTCAGTTAGTGAGGCCTTGCCATTCAACAACAGAACAACACACAGTTTAACATGTCAATTACTTCCTCCCAACCAAGCGTCACACAGTATATATACCCTGTTCACTCCGTTCCAGCATTCTCTGAATATGCCAGCCACAGATGCTGGTGAAATGTCAGGAATAAACTCTTCTAAAACATGGTCACATAGCCTGAAAAAAACAACACAAAAAGCTATGGATGCTGGCCGTGAAAGCCTTCAACTTCATGCTGGTAGTTCTGCTGTCATTGGGTGTTGAACCCAATCTGGGGTTTAGTGCAAACTTCAAATGAGCTATCCAAAATGCTGTGACAGATTCAGCATCTTGGCTTAGGGCACCCCATTCACCCCATTGGCCAACAGTTTTGACATCATTTTTCAGCAGTGAAGGAACAAGCAGGAACAAAATTCCTTTACTTGTCTAAAGAGTGATACTGTCTGGTTGCTTTTAAAAATTCCTTTTGACAGTCGTTCCAAGGCACTTTTAGAAATGTATTTTGCCAGGTGTCTTTCAAGCTTTATGCTTTCTCTTATTAATTCTGATTCCCGCCTCAATAAATGTAATGTGAAGCAATAGAAAAGTAAAGGGCATCCTAATGTTATTACAGTACATGGAAATTGGTAGCATGAGCTTTCGTAGACTTCAGCCTACTTCCTCAGATTCATGTCCAAATTTTCATTTAGTCTCAAAGGTCCCTTTACATTCTGATTTTATGTCTGTAAAGGCTACAAGATCCCTTTACATACTAATTTTACAGACTAACATGGCTATATCTTTGAATAATGTAACAAGTTACTTCTTCAATATGCTACAAGTAATGATATGCTACAATATATTATTAGACAAGCACTGTAACAAGTAATAGGAATGAATTACAGTGCTGCCTTTGCCTTCGCTGGAGTGAGAAGTGAAGGAGCCCTATGAATGTGGGAAAACCACAGATTAAAAAAAACACCACTATTCTTTTTACCTAAGACAACACTTCTTTAACAATCTCCAGGTCCTCCAGGGCAACTCTATGGCCAACATCTGTCAGAAGTTGATCATAGAATCATGCTGGAGGACCTACAAATGCCTAGAGAAGTGTCCAGCACAGCTCTATGGTAACAACCTCCAACAGAATCGCACTGGAGCACCTAGAGTTTCCTAGAGAGAACATATTAATCAAACCCGCAAATAATCAAATCTGCAAAAGTCAAAGCTACAGATATGGAGTTCCAACTGTACTTTTTGGGAGTAATTTTCCAAGCTTTGGTCTGAAGCAAGCCTCTTTTACCCTGCATGAATGTGCAATTGAGGTGAAACCACAAAATCTTGCAATCTTTCCTGGCAGCCAGATGAGACTGTTTGGGAAGAAGCCAGGAGCTCCATGCCAGTTGTGCAAAGAAAAGGCTGCTGAACTCATCGGCTGCATGTTGCAATGGATCAGTGAGTTCGCTCAAGGTGTTAAGAGTTCAACAAAAGAGTGCCATCCAATACAATATGAGTCAGAATGCTTTACCCTATTAGAAATGGTCCTCAGCTTTTTGCACCATATAGCCCATTAAAGAAACTGGCTCTGCTCTGCTCTGGGCTCACAGCAGACTCCAACTCCCAGAATTCCATAGCCTTGAGCCAGGGCAGTTAAAGTGGTGCCAAATCAGGTTATTTCTCCAGTATGAATGCAGCCTCAAATAACTACAGTCAGCCCTCTGAATCCATGGATCCAACCATGCATGGCTTGAAAAATTTTAAAACTATAAATTCCAAAAAATAAACCTTGATTTTGCCATTTTATTACAAGGGACATCTTTTTACTACGCCACTGAATTTAATGGGTCTTGAGCATCCATGGATTTTGGTGTCCATGGCGGGTCCTGAAACTAAACCCCAGCAGATACCAAGGGCCCACTGTAACCATAACCAAACACCCCACACTTGGTACAAGTTGGTTATCCCTTACAAGTACTCCAAAATCCAAAATGATCCATGTGGGTGGCTGAGAT
The DNA here is from genome assembly GCF_019175285.1 of Sceloporus undulatus. Classification (NCBI taxonomy): domain Eukaryota; kingdom Metazoa; phylum Chordata; class Lepidosauria; order Squamata; family Phrynosomatidae; genus Sceloporus; species Sceloporus undulatus. The sequence continues at coordinate 1,958 of NW_024806329.1, read as the reverse complement.
AGTGATACCTTTACTTTCTGGCAGTTCAGTGTATACAAAGCTAGTTTCATGCATTAAATTCTTCAGACTATTGTGTATAAATTACCACCACCCCCCCAGGATATGTGTCTAAGGTGTATATGAAACACAAATGAGTATTGTGTTTAGACTTGGGTCCCATCTCCAAGATACGTCATTATGCACATGCAAATATTAAACATTTCTGGTCCTGAGCATTTAAAAAAAGAGATTCTCCACCTGGATCTTATGCCAAGACTAAATGCATCTGTATTTGCTGCTACAAGTTTATGCAAAGCTTTAGAGCAGCTCAGGCCTGAACTCTTCCTGGAAGTCAAAGTGCCTAAACTGAGACTGTTGTAACTTTGGCCATAAGAAGAAAGGACTTATCCATGAGGTTGATTGATAGTCGAGTATATACAGCATGCTACTATGTACTGTATATTGAATTGATTTTAGATGTGAGCCGCTTTGATTGTTGCTACAAAAAAGGTGGGGTATGAATAACGTTTTTATTTATTATTATTATTATTATTATTATTTATTATAAACAACGAGCAAAATTAAAAGCGTACCTTTGCATGACACGACCGTACGCATGACCTAAATGTATTTACATATGTGTAGCGAGGGTTTGGTTCAATTGAAGGGGATGTTGTTAAAGAAAACTGTAAAAGAATAATTAAAAAATAATAATTTAGGTGATCACACGCAATTTCAGGCAACGGCAAGCTATTTTTGGGCAACAGTAAGCCAGTTTGAACGCAATATGCATTCATGTAAATTAGCTGAAGTGGCGAATTCATGTAAATGCGTTCTGGCCCCACTTTCTTTTCATTTGAAATTAAGAGAAAGTCCTCCCGTGTGATAAACTTTTTAAAGCCTTTGAAAGGGGAGCAGATGAATGCCAGAGCCCATTTCTGCCCAAAAGGAGGTGTTTGAGGGGCACTGGTGCCACCCCCTTTTAGGGTGTCACCTGGTGCAGTCTGCACCCCCCCCCCCCATGATGCCACTGGGCAGGAAGACAAACCCTGCCCAGAGGAGGGAGTCTCAGGGGGGGATGCCAGTCCAGGGCCTCCCTCTTGCCAGGCGGAGCTTGGGCTTCCTTGGCCTCTCCCTCTTCCTCCTCCTCCTCCTCCGGCCGCGCCTACTTTCCTCTCCTGCGCTTGCCTTAATCCTGGATGAGGATGAAACGCAAGGAGGCAGAGGCTGTGCAGCAGGGCCAAGCAGGGAGCATCGCCTCCTCCTCCGCTGCCTCCTCAATGGGACAGGCAGCCTCCACCGCAGCATGGGCTGCCCAGCAACACGCCGGGTAAGTCTGCCTCCGCACTGGAGGATTAATCCGGGATGATCTCGCTTTAATAGCCATGGCGCCAGGCTCTGGAACTCTGGGCATGAAAGGGGTTTTCCGCCTGCTGAGAAACTGATAACAGTGCCAGCAGTCAGGGCTTATCACTGTCCTGAGAGCAGTGGAATGGCCTTCATCATGGCAATCATCATCATCATCATTTCCATTTTTATTTCTTTCCCACCTCTCCTCTAGGCTTAGATTTGTTTGAAAGCTCCAGACAAAGTGGATTAAAAGTATATATATATATATATATATATATATATATATATATGCCTATATGCATAATAATAATAATAACAACAACAACTTTTATTTCTTTCCCGCCTCTCCTCTAGGCTTAGAATAAAGGTTAGATTTGTTTGAAATCCCCAGACAAAATGGATTTTAAAAAAATCTATATGAATAATAGTAATGATAATAATAATAATAATAATAATAATAATAACTTTTATTTATTTCCCACCTCTCCTCTAGGCGTAAATTTAAGGTCAGATTTGTTTGAAATCCCCAGACAAGGTGCATTATTAAAAAATCCCTACGTGCATAACAACAACAACAACAACAATAACAATAATACATCTTATTTCTTTGGACCAAGACCTTTTTTTTC
>NW_024806328.1:706-4073 GCF_019175285.1 Sceloporus undulatus | reverse complement strand
GAAGAAAAGCCCTCCCATCAGCCACCATCTTGGGGAGAGAAAGGCAGGCAAGCTCCAACTGCCTGCCAGTAAGAAGAAAAGCCCTCCTTTCAGCCACCATTTTGGGAGGAGAGAGGCAGGCAAGCTCCAACTGCCTGCCTAAAGAAGAAAAGCTCTCCCTTCAGCCACCATTTTGGGGGGAGAGAGGCAGGCAAGCTCCAACTGCCTGCATGAATAAGAAAATCCCTCCCTTCAGCCACCATCTTGGGGGGGGCCATGCCCCTCTCCTCCCCCAATGATGGTGGACTGAAGGGCATTGCTGAGCTTTCTTATTCAGGCAGGCACGTTGCCCCCCGACGGCTTGCCTGCCTCCTCTACACCCAAGCTGGTGCCGCTGAAGGCGAGGGCCCTTTTCCTTCTACAGGCAGACAGTTTAGGAGCTTGCCTGCACCTCTCTCCCTCCCAGATGGTGGCCGCCCCCCCAAAGCCCGGAGGGCCTCTTAACTTCTTCAGCGCCAGGCAGTTGGACTTGCCTGCCTCTCTCCCCCAACGATGGTGGCCTTAAAGCGCCGCAGGCGCCTTTGTATTTCTTCGGCCGGCCGTTGCGCAGCTTGCATGCTCCTCTCTGCAAAGATGACTGGCTGAAGGGCTGAGCTCTTCTTTTCAGGAAGGCAGCCTTGAGCCCTTGCCCTGCCTCCCTCCCTCCCAGATTGCCCCGCTGGCCTGAAGCGAGCCCGCTTTTCTCTTCAGCCATGCGCCCAGCCCTAGTAGCTTGCTGCTTTTTCTTTTTTTCTCTTCCTCTCCTCCTCCAAGATGGTGGCTGAAGGGATGGCTCTTCTTCTTCAGCGCAGCAGTGCGCAGCTTGCCTAGCCCCTGTCTCTCTCCCAAGATGGTGGCTGAAGGGAGGCCGTTTTCTCTTCAGGAAGGCCCAGTTGGAGCTTGCCCATGCCCTCTTCTCTCTCCCCAGATGGCGGTCTGAAAGGAGGTTTTTCTTCTTCAGGCCAGCCGCATTGGAGCTTGCCTCGCCTCTCTCCCCCAATGAGTGCGTTGCCAAGCGCGAGACGCCTCTTCTTCTTCAGCAGGCCAGTTGCGAGATTGCCCTGGCCTCTCTCCCATCAGTATCGTGGTCGGAACGAGCCCGGCTTTATTCTTCCTTACAGGCGGCGTTGCGAGCTTTTGCCTGCGCTCTCTACCCCCAAGATGGTCGGCTGAAGGAGGCTTTTCTTTCTTCAGGCAGGCAGTTGGAGCCTTGCCATGCTCTCTTCTCCCCCTCAAGAGAGGCCGAAGGCGAGCCCGCGCTCTTCTTCTATCAGATGGCAGTGGAGCCCTTGCCCTGCTCTCTACCCCCATGAATGGTCGGCCGAAGGGAGAGCCTTGTCTTCTGCCAGACAGGCAGTGTGCCACGTAGCCGTGCCCTGCCTCTCTCCCCCCAAGGTGTGTGAAGGAATAACAAAAGAATAACTGCGAGGGTTAACGTCTTCTGACCACAGAAAAACGGGAGCAGTAAAGGGTACGGAATCAAAGGGAGCAAAGAAAAAAACAAAACGAAAATGGGTACTAAAGAATGGGAGAAGAAACAGTGGGGAGAAAAAGGGGGAGAAAAATAAAAACAAAAAACGGTACAAAAAAAACGAAAAAGTCGCGATAGTGAAAGGGAATGAAAAAAATCACAGAAATTAACAAGCCAAAAAAAAAATACACAAACAAAAACCAAATATTTTAAAAAATTACATGAAAAAAAAAACACATTTACCAAAATTAAAATTTTTTTTTTTTTTCTTTCCTCCTCTTTTCCCCCAAAAATTATACACAAAACCATTCTAAAAATGGCCAGGCGTTGAGAGCTTGCCTTCCTGCTCTCCCCCAAGATGGTGGCCTTGAAGTGAGGCGCTCCTATTTTTCACTGGCATGGCAGTTGAGCTTACCTGCCTCTACTCCCCCCACAAGATCGGATGCTGCAGGGAGCGCCTTTCTTCTTCAGGAAGGCCAGTTGCAGCCTTGACCCTTCCTTTCGGCCGGGCGCCAGTGCGCCAATGCTCTCTCCCCCAAGATGCGTCGGCTGAAGGGGCTTTTCATTCTTCCAGGAAGGGCAGTTGGAGTTGCACTAGCCTCTCTCCCCCCAAGATGGTGCTGAGGCGAGCGCGCTCTTCTTCCTTAAGGCAGGCAGTTGGGCCCCTTACGCCCTGCCCTCTCTCCCCCACGATGGCTCGGCTGAAGGGAGGGCTTTTACTTCTTCAGGAGCGCCAGCTTGCGAGCTTGCCTGCCCTCTCTCCACCCAAAGATCGGGCTCTCCTGAAAGTGCGCGCTTTTCTATCTTCATGGCAGGCTATGGAGCTCATGCCTGACCTCTATCCCCCCAAGATGGTGGTACTGAAGGTGAGCGGCTTTTTTCTTCAGGCAGTGGAGAAATGCAAGAACTTGCCCTAGCCTCTCTCCCATCAAGATGGCTCTCGCGCTGAGGGAGAGCTTTTCCTCTTCCAGGCAGCGCAGTTGGTGCTTGCTGCCTCTCTCCCCAAGATGCGTGGCTGACGGAGGGGCCTTTTCTTCTTCAGGCAGGCCCAGGGTGCTGCGAGCCTGCTGCCTACTCTCCCCCCCCCCCCCACAGACATGGCCTGGCTGAAGGGAGCGCCCGCTTTTCTTCTTCACAGCCGACAGTTCGGATGCTTCATGCCGCCCCTCTACTCCCCCTCCAAGATGGTGCCGATATGGAGGGCATTTTACTTTTCAGGAGCGTAGTTGGAGCTTCGCCTTAGACCATTCTCCTCCAGATTGGTGGCCGCAAGGGAGGGCTTTTTCCTCTCATGCGCAGCCCGTAGTTGGCAGCTTGCCCCTACCTCTCCTCCCCCCAACATGGTGGATGAACGGGAAGCGGCTTTTCTTCTTACGCGAGCAGCTGGATCTGCCTGCCTCTCACTCACCCCAAGATGGCTGCGCACCTCAAGAAGGGCTTTTGCTCAGGCAGGCCTAGCTGGCAGCTTTGCCTGCCTCTCTCCCCCAAGATGCCCGTGGCCTGAAGGAGCGCTTTCTCCTTCTTCAGGCAGCGCCAGCTTGGAGCTTGCCCCTGCACTCTATCCCCCCCAGATGGTAGCCTCTGATTAGTGACAGTCAGGCCTTTCTTTTCAAGGCAGAGCAGTTTGCGTGATCTTGCCCTGCCTCTCCCCCCCAACATGGTCGGCTGAATGCCCAGGAGAGCTTTACTTCTTCAGGCAGGCAGTCTGCCGCAGCCGGGGGGGGTCTTCGCATGCCTCTCTCGCCCCCAAGATGGCTCGGCTGCCAAGGCGCAGCGCCTTTTCTTCCTTCCAGCCCCGCCAGCCGTTGCCCCCCCGCAGCTTGCCTGCCTTACCTCCACTACACCCAAGACGGTGGCCTAGAAGGGAGGGCCTTTCTT
>NW_024806328.1:351-681 GCF_019175285.1 Sceloporus undulatus | reverse complement strand
CAGGCAAGCTCCAACTGCCTGCCTGAAGAAGAAAAGCCCTTCCTTCAGCCACCATCTTGGGGGGAGAGAGGCAGGGAAGCTCTAACTGCCTGCCAGTAAGAAGACAAGCCCTCCCTTCAGCCACCATATTGGGGGGAGAGAGGCAGGCAATCTCCAACTGCCTGCCTGAAGAAGAAAAGCTCTCCCTTCAGCCACCATCTTGGGGGGAGAGGCAGGCAAGCTCCAACTGCCTGCCTGAAGAAGAAAAGCCCTCACTTCAGCTACCATCTTGGGGGGAGAGAGGCAGGCAATCTCCAACTGCCTGCCAGTAAGAAGAAAAGCCCTCCTTTC
>NW_024806328.1:0-251 GCF_019175285.1 Sceloporus undulatus | reverse complement strand
GAAGAAAAGCCCTCCCATCAGCCACCATCTTGGGGAGAGAAAGGCAGGCAAGCTCCAACTGCCTGCCAGTAAGAAGAAAAGCCCTCCTTTCAGCCACCATTTTGGGAGGAGAGAGGCAGGCAAGCTCCAACTGCCTGCCTAAAGAAGAAAAGCTCTCCCTTCAGCCACCATTTTGGGGGGAGAGAGGCAGGCAAGCTCCAACTGCCTGCATGAATAAGAAAATCCCTCCCTTCAGCCACCATCTTGGGGGG
>NW_024806327.1:0-4074 GCF_019175285.1 Sceloporus undulatus | reverse complement strand
ATGCTTTCTGCTTTTGCCCATCTCCTACTTACCCATACTTTTGCCCTGTGATCTTGCTGATACTTTACCCTAGTTTCCTCTTTGTCCCTGTTTCTATCAGCAAAATCTTGTTTTTAGATGAAGTGATCTTATGCAGAAGGTCTTCCCTTCCATTGTAGAGAGAAAAGCCAAGTTGCAGTGGGGTACTGATTTCCTGAGCAGACCGCTTGTGCTGGAATGTCCTTAAATGTTTTCTTTAAACATTTTTTTACACTGAAATACCCAATCACAGTTGTTTGATTTTAATATATTGATAGTAGTTTAAAACTGGCAAATTAGGAAAGGATGCTAGAAGCAGTTTGGGTAGCAAGTAAGATCATTGCATTGTGGAAAATATGTTTCCTCTGATGCTTGTAAAACCAAACACTTTTATTAAAATGTGTCATTTTGATGGTTTGAGTTTCATGCTTGCATTCCACTGAGATTTTGTGGTCTTTGGTATTTCCTTCAGGATTCTTCCAGCAACACCCTCATTTCTAAAGGGAGAAAAAACTAACATTATCTTTAATTAAATGATTGTTTTGTTCCTTGATTTTGCCATCCCATGCCAGCAAGCTAGTTTAAAATGAGATTCTGGCACTTACTGTTCTGTTTGCTTCTTAGAAATTAGCCAAAGCATTCATCACAGGATTATTGTTTTTGATGAAGGCAATGACAAGACGTCAGCACCAGGTTGCTGTCTGTCTGTGGCACAACTGTGAATCAGTCTCATGGGCTGGTGATCTATGGCAAGTTGCTTTGGTTTGCATTTAGGTTACGGTTTTTCACACCTTGTGATAGGTTGCCTGACATAGCGCAGAAACCCTCTTACTCCCGAGAGTCCTGGGTTCACTTTCTTGCATTCTCTTAATTAAATGTCAGGAGCTGGGCACTGAAGTTCAAAATGAAGGCTGTTTTCTTTCAACTACAAGCAGGAAGGATGTGCAGCTTTCCCACAAACTGAGATTCCCCCTTTCATCTAAATGTTATGACTTTCCAGCACTGGCTTTGAAGACCCCAGCAGATGAAAGCTCTTTGGGGTGCCTAGGGATGGAAAAATGCTGTGCTATTAGACAATTGTTTTATTTCGGTCTGCATTGTTTTGAAGGAAGAAATCTTCCAGTGACTGGCCAATAAAATATATATGGCCTCAGCAAGTGAAAATATCAAGTTCTGGGTTTTCAGGGCAGCTGTTTTTATTTCCAAAGTGGAGAATCCATGTTTATTGTTTTTCCTATTCCCAGCATACCTAGGGGTTTTATTTTCAAAGCTGAAACCGAATACCTGAATAATAGTTGTTCTTCCCATAGAATCTCTGTACAGCATGAAGAGGATTGAGATGACATAAAGATCAAATTCCACCTCCCCTCCCTTCCCCGCCTGTATTTTTAAAATCTATTTATTTATTTTGGGTAACATCTTTGCCTGAAGAAGAGACTGCATTGGTCACAAAAGTTTGTACTTCATTTTCTCTTTCTTTCTTTGATTCTTTCTTTCTTTCTTTCTTTTGTGCCTTTGTAGTTGGCCTAGTAAAGGTATTACCACAATACAGATTCTGGAATTTGTCTTATGGTTGACAGGAGTGTTGTTGTTGTGGGCCTTCAAGTCATTTACAACATATAGTGATCCTAAGGCAAAACTATAATGGTGACCCTAAGACAAGCCTATTGCAGGTTTTCTGAGGTTTAGAGTGTGCGACTTGACCAAGGTCACTCAGTGGGTTTCTTTCTATAGCCAAGCGGAAAATTGAACCCTGATCTCCAGGTGTACCCCTGTGTTATGTATTATTTTTATTTGTAAAGAAAGAGGAATTGAAGGTGGGGAAATGACAGAGCCATCCCCTCCAATCAACTAGAATTTATTCAAGAATGACAATGCAGAAATTTCCCAGAGAAGGAAGGATCCTAGTGCTCTGTAAACAGAACAACCCAAGAGGGCAAGAGAAAATGTAATGCTCACATTCTTTTGTTGTTGTTGTTGTTGTTGTTGTTGTGCCTTCATGTTGTTTCTGTCTTATGGCAACCTTGGAGCAATTATTCAGGAAGATTGAAGAAGAAAGTGCAAAGGGAGGCTTACTGCTGAAAAGAAAGAAAACAAAAATAATGTCCACAGAGGATCCACATAAATTCAAGACAATGAAGAAATCAAAATTGGTAAGAGTTCCCATACCTTGGATCCAACATTGATCAGAATGGAGACTTCAGCCAAGAAATCAGAAGAAGACTAGGAATGGAGAGGGCAGCCATCAAAGAACTAGACATGATCCTAAAGTGTAATGGTAGACAACTGAGCACTAAATCGTCCAAGCCATCATATTCCCCATCACCATGTATCGGTGTGAAAGCTGGATAGTGAAAAAACCAACACATTTCAGATGTGGTGCTGGAGAAGAGAGCTGAGAATACCATGGACAGCCAAAAAGACAAACAAATGGGTCCTTGAACAGATCAAGCCAGAAAACTCCCTGGAAACCAAGATGATCAAACGATTATATTTTGACCACATCATGAGAAGTCGTGACTCATTTGAAAAGATAATAATGGTAGAAAAGGCAAAGGGGAACAGAAAGAGAGGAAGACTAAATTTCAGATGGATGGACTTGACCAGGGAGGTCACAGGCCTGATTTACAGGACCTAAGAAGGGGTGCTCAGAGATGTTTCAGCCACAGGGTTGCCATGAGTTAGGGTCAACAAGGCAAACCTATAATGAGCTTTTCTCCTGGCAAGATTTGTTCAGAGGGGTGTATGTGACTTAGCTTTACTTTAAGGCTGAAAGAGCATGACTTGCCTAAGTTCTCCCAGTGGGTTTCCATGGCTGAGCTGGGATTTGAACCCTTGCCTCCAGCCTTGGAGTCCACTGCTCAGACCACTACAACATACTGGTGTATACACCTTGAATCGAGGAGAGAAGATTCAAAAGGAAGGGTAGGGTGGAAATGACCCCCTGAATCTTAGTTCAGGAGAAAGGAAAGGTCCCAGATTTTTTTTAAAAAAAATAATTAAATTTTAACATTAAATTTATGATTAAATTAAAAATTAAAGTTTTAAATTAAAAATTAAATGTTTGTTTATTTTTTTCTTGAAAACTTCACATTTTACCATTTCCCCCTGCTTTAACCACACAAAACTATGCATGTGTACATACATTTGTTCTGCACATACGATATTGTAATTTAAAAGTCTAATTCCAATTTTGCTAGTTGTTTTATGTCACAGTTATTGCCATGGCATTTAGCCCTATGCAGGAATTACAATTAAGGAGTGACCTTGGTACAGAAAACATGACAAAGGATTCTGCACGGTGTGGGATGGGAAGAGGTCTAGGGCTGGAGGGGGTGACGTTGTGGGTTCCCACACAGGGGGACACCAATCCAAATTTATTTTTTATTATTGTTATTTAAATTGAAATTTGAATTTCTTAAAAAGAAACAAGACACCTGTGGTCTCTCCCTTCTCCTCCCACTGAGCGTCACCCCACTCACCCCATCTCTTCAGCATTTTAATGGGACACAGATGAATGCCAAAGTCGTAAAGCATGTGTCCAGAGGAAGGCAACCAAAATGGTGAAGGGCCTGAAAACAATGCCTTATGAGGAGAGATTTAGGGAGCTGGGTATGTTTAGCCTGGGGAAGAGAAGGTCAAGAGGTGATACGATAGCCCTGTTTAGATAGTTGAAGGGATGCCACATTGGGGATGGAGCAAGCTTGTTGTCTGCTGCTCCAGAGACTAGGAGATGGAACAGTGGATGCATGCTACAGGAAAAGGGATTCCAGCTCAACATTAGGAGGGACTTCTTGACAGTAAGGGCTATTTGACAGTGGAAGATGCTCCCTCGGAGAGTGGTGGAGTCTCCTTCTTTGGAGGTTTTTAAACAGAGGCTGGATAGTCATCTATTGGGGGTGCTTGGATTGTGAGCTCCTGCATGGCAGAATGGGGTTGGACTGGATGGCCCTTGTGGTCTCTTTCTACTCTGTGATCCTATGGTGTCAATCCCTCTTAGGGTGCCACCTGGTGCATGTCGCACCCCCCCTCTGGCTAGTGCCTCCACTCCTGGGT
>NW_024806326.1:0-4074 GCF_019175285.1 Sceloporus undulatus | reverse complement strand
GAAAAAGAGGATCCCAACAATTACCATCCAGTTAGTCTGACATCAATTCCAGGAAAGATTCTGGAGCAGATCATTAAGCAGAGAGTCTGTGAACATCTGGAAAGCAGAGTCAACATGGGTTTCAAAGAAAGAAGTCATGCCAGACAAATCTGATATCTTTCTTTGATAAAATTACCAGATTGGTAGATGAAGGGAATGCTATGGATATAGTATATCTTGATTTCAGTAAGGCTAGATGAAGGGAATGCTATGGATGTAGTATATCTTGATTCAGTAAGGCCTCGGTAGATTAAGGGAATGCTATGGATATAGTATATCTTGATTTCAGTAAGGTTCCCAGTCATTCTTGCAAGAAGATTTTGGGCTGCATCAATGAAGTATAATGTCAATCAAGAAAGTAATAGTGCCACTAGGTGCCACTGCTATTCTGCTCTGGTCAGGTCCCACCTGGAACATTTTGTCCAGTTCTGGGCACCACAATTCAAAAAGGATGTTGAGAAACTGGAGTGTATCCAAAGGAGGAGAATTAAAGTGGTGCAGGATTTGGAAACCATGACCTATGAGGAATGACTTAGGGAGATGGGGAAGTTTAGCCTGGAGAAGGGAAAGTTAACAGGTGATATGATAGCTCTGTTTAAATTTTTGAAGGGATGTCATATTGAGGAGGGAGCAAGCTTGTTTTCTGCTGCTCCAGAGAACAGGACCCAGAACAATGGATGCAAGCTACAGGAAAGAAATTCCGCCTCAACATTAGGAGGAACTTCCTGACAGTAAGGGCTGTTTGACAGTGTAACACACTCCTTCCTTGAAGTGCAGTGGAGTCTCCTTCCTTTGAGATCTTTAAGCAGAGGCTGGGTGGCCATCTGTCAGGGATGCTTTGATTGATAGTTCCTGCATGGCAGAATGGGGTTGGACTGGTTGGCCCTTGGGGTCTCTCCCAACTCTATGATTCTATTATTTATATCACAGGTAGAGAAACTCTGGCCCCTGGGCTGGATAAGACCTGTATTTCTTCAATGATCTGATCATCACGCCCCTTCCCCATTTAGACAATGGTGGAAATAATCATTTCATTTTTAAAAATGAGAAAAATCTCTGAGCTTAACTGCTGTGTTTATAATATAATAATATAATAATAATACATAAATTTATATCCCACCTTTCCAAAAAGATCAAAGCAGTTTACAAATTGACAATTACAAAATTTGTGTGTTTGTGTGTGTCAGTCATAGCAGGAGCATGAAGTATGGACCTCCTTCCTCTGCTTGCTAAAGCTACACAGAAATTGAGGCATGTACATTTGTGTGCATTGTTTCTGAACGGATCTATTGCCAAAATCACAATTTCTTCACTTCTTGTATATTTTTTAAAAAGATGCACACTGCTGAATATGTTGCACTTATACAACAAAAATCTATAAATGTATAGGTTTATGAGTGAAGATTGCAGCCTGGATTATGCTCATTTTTGGGAAGTGAACCTGTGTAAATTCATTTTATAAACCCAGTGAAACAAATACCTCACAAAGCTCTAGTAAACAACACGGACACACACAGTCTCCACACAAAGGACTCACTGGCGCACTGTGTGTCTGGGGTCTGGAAATCTTACGTCCACCTTCTGGGAAAACAAAGCTGCCACAGACTGAATTTGGGACTTTATGTCTGCAAAGCATGGGCTCAGTCTCTCAGCTGCAGCCGTTCCAAACAATTCTGGACTGAAACATTTAAACCAAGGTCCCCTTTCAGCTCCAGGAATAAAGCCCTACCTTCAGTACAAAGACCCTGATTCCTGCAGCCCCAGAAAGGCCTCTCCTTCAGTCCTTTATGGCCGGAGCTTCCCTGGGTCAGAGGCCGCCTCCTCAGCCGTAGAGAAGGGTTGTTCTGAGTACGAAGGAGGAGGAGGTCCAAGGGCTGAGGGAGGGAAGGCAATGGGGAAAAGGTCAGTGCCAATGGCAATGGAGGGCAGAAGGTGACAATGCCTAGGAAACTCCTCTGAGTCCCAGCCCTAAGAATGAGTGGCAGGAGTGAGTCCAGGGGGCTGAGGGGGTCTCCTTTCCCAAAGGGGGAGGCAAGGACCGGTGGACTCTCCCCAGCTAGGGCCCAAAGGGAGGGTCTCTTTCCCACCTCTCTCTCTCCCAGCCCCCAAAGCCCAGCCTCCCCACTGGCCCTGAGTCCCCAGCCTCCCTTCCTCAGACCCCAACAGACCCCTTCCTTCTTTCCTTCCTTTCTTCTTTCCTTCCGTCCTTCTCCCCAAAATGTAGGGCCAGAGGCACACTGCTTTCCTTTTGGTCCAAGGAGCCTGGCCTCCTTCTCACTCTGGAGCCTCAGGGAGAAAAAGAGGAGCCTCTCGGTTCAACTGAGGGGGCCTCAGAGAAGGTTCCGGAACGTTATTCCCCATAGTCACAAGCAGCACAAAATGGCCGCCAGAATGTAAAATGGTTGCTTCTGCATCATTGCTTGGCAGATGGTAGTTTGAGGCCTTCAGGGAACCCAAAATAGAGGATGAAAGGGCTCCAAAGTTGGAAGGGACCCCAAACAGGATTTCTGACCCTAAACAACACAGAAAGGTTTTCCTAATCGCACCCGATGGCTGTGAGAACACAAAAAGTCCCCAAATAGGATTTCCAAACCTTAACAACACGTAAACATTTTCCTGATGCTACTGAAAGGAGGAACCTGATCCCCTCCTTAATTACAATCAATAGTGAAAGATATTGATATTAATATTAAGAGTGCCCATAGTCTACAACCCAGCTCAGGTCTTGACCGATCAGGGAGGCCAGTCCAGCTGCAGGACTGGGATCACTTTACCTGCCCTGGCTCAGTGCTAGGGAATTCTGGGAAATGTAGTTTTGTGAAACATTGACCCTTCTCTTTCAGAGACCTCTGATGCCACAATAAACTCCAATTCCCATGAGTCCCTAGCACTGGGCCAGGGTAGTTAAAGCGCTCTCAGACTGCACTATTGCTGCCGTGTGTTTTTGTACCTTACTTGACTGCAAATTGTCCATAGCCTGCAATGCATCTCCTAATTCTGTTGGCAGTCCCTCCCTCCCAACACTTTCTCATTTCCCCCCCCAAAACCAGCACAAAGCTGGCAGATGGAAAGAGGTTTTAAAGCAGCATTTAAATCTGCATTATTTGTTTTTAAAAGGCTAAATGTCCCAAATGCTATTATCAGTTTTGTACCTATTATTACAGAAAGACGTAGAGTGCAGACTCCAAAAGTACCTTGATTTTCTGGAGTGAGACGTGCTTTTCCAAATGACTCACTGCGATGATCTCCGGTGGTCCAAGCAGCCAAACTGCAGCCTAATAATAATAATAATAATAATAATAATAATAATAATAATAATGTTTTATACTCCTCTCTCTTCAGCCAAAAGTCTATCAGAATGGCTTACAAATTGTTAATTAGACATTTAGACACGATGGCTCTTAGCCCAGCAGACCCTTAACTTCCTTCAATCTCTCTGCCTCCACCCAGTGAATTATTTTTAAAATTTTTAAAAAATATTTTATTGTTAAAACATATATACAAAAAACATATATTAATCTTCATATACAAACATAACACACATACCTACTTATGCATTTCTATCTTACATATTAATCTTTCATCCTTTATTAATATATTCTAACAAAAATATTCTAAAGAGGGGTCACTTTTCTCTTGCCTCAACTCTTACTCTAACATTTATCTCTCTACTTTAATCCTTTCCAAAACTCTCTCTCTCTCTCTCTCTCTCTCTCTCTCTCCCCACCTCCCATTGAATTATAAAAGGTCTTCCCTTAACCTACACTGGGACCAGTTAAGGAACCTTATTTCTACTTCTTTATTGATCTTCCCAAGCATCAACCGATCCAAAACATGTGTAAAAGGAGCGTTGAGTAGTAGATATTTATTATAAATAACAAAATATAGCTGAAATATAAGTCATACAAGATATTAAGAATCTTGCAGGTACAATATTTGTAAGTATATAATATTCAATTCATAAAAGCTATTAAAATAATAAATAGACCTAAACGTCCAATTCTGAGACTAACTTCCAAGATCCGCTCTTTAACT
>NW_024806325.1:1399-4075 GCF_019175285.1 Sceloporus undulatus | reverse complement strand
TTTTTCTGTAAAGAAGGACAATGACAGATGAGAATGGAAATCAGAGTAAAGAGAGGAGGGTGTTACCCCATGATTTAGCCCTCATTAACACCCCCTTATTAGAGATTACATTAAGAAAGTTTCTGTGAGTAACTCAAGCATGACCCTGCTGCTTATGCCTCTAAATCCATGGAACGATCGTATCCTTACTCATAGGAGCTAGGAAAGAATGGGGAATGCCTTGAGGGAATCATTGGAAGCAGATATCAAAGGACTGTTGAAAAAAATATTCAATTAACCATGTGCAAAAATATTTTGATTGACAGGTAGAATCATATCCTGTGAGACTGCCATAGAGTCCTGAGTCAGAGCCCAAGGCATGATGCAAACTAACTGCAGAGGTCCCTTCATGCTGTTTGGGACCAAGAGATGACTCACAATCAATGCAGTATGCATCTCACATGCGGATTGGTGTGGACTGGATTGAAGTTGTGTGTACAAGAGATGTTGAAGATGATGGAAGTCAGAGAGGAGAGCTTGCAAATATTTGTATTATTTTGCAACTCAAGATAGAGAACCTCCAAGGATTTCCATGGAATCAACTGTATTTGTGACTTATTTTTAAGTGTGAAAAGTGGTCAGTGCATTGCCAACATCTCTCTATATCTGGATATTTGCTTCCATACTCTGCTATATTACTGCTGAGCTGCATCTGGGAGCGGCAACCTCAGATTGTAGTGTACACTGGCATTTAAATGCAGTCAAAATTCAGAGCCAAGAAGGACCTGAGAGCCAGTGTGCTAATCATTTTTGTCTGAGATATTTGCACGAAGCGCGCATTGCATTCAATTTGGTTTCAGACAGTTTCCCCCCACAGGAAACATTCTAAAGTGATTTAAACCTTTTTGAACACTCGGTTATATGGATTTGTCACTGACTGACTGGCTGAACTCAAACGGTGCTCAATAATGGCTCCTTTTCATCCTGTAGAGAAGTGCCCAGTGGGGTCCCAGAGGGTTCTGTCCTGGACCCAGTGCTGTTCAACATTTTTATCAATGACTTGGATGACAGAATTGGGGATATACTTATCAAATTTGCAGATGACATCAAATTAGGAGGAGTATCTAATACCCCTGAACTGGATCAAACTTCAGAATGACTTTATAGATTAGAAAGCTGGGCCCAAGTTAACAAAATGAATTTCAACACAGAGTAATGTAAAGTACAGCACTGAGGGCCGAAAAATGAAATGCACAGATATAGGATGGGTGACACCTGGCTGAACGAGAGACTTATCCGTGTGAAAGGGATCTAGTGTAGACCACAAGTTGAACATAAGTCAACAGTGTGGTGTGGCAGCTAAAAAGGCCAATGAAATTTTAGGCTGCATCAATAGAAGTATTGTCTAGATCAAGGGAATCAATAGTGCCATTCTATTCCGCTTTGGTCAGGACCCACCTAGAATATTGTGTCCATTTCTGGGCACCACAATTTAAAAAGGATGTTGAGAAACTGGAGCGTGTCCAAAGGAAGGCGACCAAAATGGTGAAGGGTCTGGAAATCATGCCCTATGAGGAACAACTTAGGGAGCTGAGGAGGTTTAGCCTGGAGAAGCGAAGGTTAAGAGGTGATATGATAGCCCTGTTTAAATACTTGAAGGGATGTCATATCGAGGAAGGAGCTAGCTTGTTTTCTGCTGCTCCAGAGACTAGGACCTGGAACAACGGATGCAAGCTTCAGGAAAAGAGATTACACCTCAACCTTAGAGATTCCTCCTCAACTGACAGTAAGGGCTGTTTGGCAGTGGAACACACTCCCTCGAAGTGTTGTGGAATCTTCCTCCTTGGAGGTCTTTAAGCAGAGGCTGGATGGCCATCTGTTGGGAATGCTCTGATTTGGATTTCCTGCATGGCAGGTGGTTGGACTGGACAGCCCTTGCGGGCTCTTCCATCTCTATGATTCTATGATTCCTGCCTCAATTCAACAATTACAGTATAAAACTCTGCCCTGACTGGCTGTTCTTTGACGTCAGTCCAATTACAGACAGATAGTCTGTCGGTTTACATGGCTAAGAACTTCAATGCACTCGCCAACCCCACTTGTCGCAGGAGCTCCTGACTTCTCTTCTCATTTTGAACCCTCAGCAATTGGAATCCAGATATGCTAGGTAAAGTATGAAAGTCTTAAACCTCTTGAGCACTCCCACCTGATATCTAGTTCTTGTGCATGTGTGTGAACCCTTACGTGTGTGTCTGTGTGTTTTGCTTTTCAAACCTATTTGAAATGCGTTTGGAGTTCTGTGTGCTTCCGAGTCTGGTGTTGGGCTGAATCCCGAGGTCACTCTTGCCCCAACCAACCTATATCTCTTATTTCATCTATGTACTATATTCCCCTAAAAGAATAGCATTTTGGGTAACAAAGGGCCTCTGGAATCAACCATGAAACTAAGCAAGCTCAGGTAGGAAAAGAAACATTAGAGAACAAGCAGGTTTTGTGTCTCCCTTTCCTACCTTCATAGATATTACACAATTTTCTAAATGAAACCCCTAAATATGTCTGAAAACAAGGATTTGAGCGGGTTCTCAGAAGTTCACTTAATCCACTTCTTAAAATCTGTCAGGTTGATGGCTTCCTCCCAATCCCCAAGGCCCCTCTCCTGGCCCTTCCCAGAGGTCCCTTCCTCTCCGCACAGAGCTA
>NW_024806325.1:0-1374 GCF_019175285.1 Sceloporus undulatus | reverse complement strand
AGCTAAGCGATCCTGGCTTTGCTCCTGCCTTCCCCCCTGGCTCCCAGAGGCCTGATCCCTTCCCTTTCTCCCTCCTCGCTCCATCTGCACTGCTTTACCATTTCACCTTCAGTATCTCTTTCCTGCCTTCTGTTATTCACATTCCCTCCGGTAGGAAAAGAAACATTAGAGAACAAGCAGGTTTTGTGTCTCCCTTTCCTACCTTCATAGATATTACACATAATTTCTAAATGGAACCCCTAAATATGTCTGAAAACAAGGATTTGAGTGGGTTCTCAAAAGATCACTTAATCCACTTCTTAAAATCTGTCAGGTTGATGGCTTCCTCCCAATCCCCAAGGGCCCTCTCCTGTCCATTTCCAGAGGTCCCTTTCTCTCTGCACAGAGCTAGGCGATCCTGGCTTTGCTCCTGCCTTCCCCTCCTGGCTCCCAGAGGCCGGATCCCCTTCCCTTTCTCCCTCCTCTCTCCAACCTTCCCTCTTGCCCATCTGCACTGCTTTACCATTTCACCTTCAGTACCTCTTTCCTGCCTTTCTGTTATTCACATTCCCTCCATCTCTCTATCACAGACACACACCCACAGAGTGTGAAGCACAAAAGGGACACTTTGAGGTTCATTTCTTGAGAAAGTCAGGACAATCAATATACAAATAATGCATTAGGAAAGGCAGAACAAAGGGTCTGGGACCTGGTTTCTTATATTAGTGAGGGTCAAGTGCCAGGGAGGAGCCTTAAAACAAGACATCTGTACGATAGGAATGGACTACTGTTGGGAAGTGGGGTGGTCACATTGGACCCCAGGGGATACCAAAGGCAACCCCACATTGTGTTGCCTAAAAATATGGCATAATGTTTTGCCCCTCAATATCCCACAGCATCCCTTTGGGAGGAGGCCATTTTGCCACTGTTTGGCCCTCTCTGATCCATTGCAGGGCCAAGGGAGGCCTTTTCCACACAAAGCCTCTCCAGAGCCTCAAAAGGCTGGAAAAGGGGCCACAAAAGCCAGGAAACTTGCTCAGGAATAGGCTAAGGACCATTTAGGGCAAAAAGCATTAATCTCCATGGCTCCTTCCCACAGAATTCCAAAATTGGCAGTTTAGGATTTGATATTTAGAATCCTTACAAAGTGGAGAACAATAGTGCCTCACTAAAACTAGAAATTCCAAGATTCCACAGGAAGTTGCTATGAGATTTAAATTACATGTGAAAAGGAACTAGGAATGGTAGTCGAGCACAAGTTGAACATATGTCAACAGTCTGATGCAGCAGCTAAAAAGACCAATGTGATCCTAGGCTGTATCAATAGGAGTATAGTGTCAAGATCAAAGACACTATACTTCTACAAAGACACCCGCTCCCAGTTGATTGCCCCCC
>NW_024806324.1:0-4077 GCF_019175285.1 Sceloporus undulatus | reverse complement strand
GCTATTTTCCTCTCCCTTCCTGGACCATGCCTTTCAACTGGCAGAAGAGACGAGATGACAACCTGTACAGCCATTCCTTTCAGCTTCCTACCAAGCGCCTCGTAATCCCTTTTGATGTTCTGAATGCTGTGTCTTGCAGTATCATTAGTTCCCACGTGGACCAAAAGGAAGGGGTATTGGCCAGTAGCCTTGACCAGTCTTGTCAGCCTTTCTATCACATCACGGATCGTTGCCCCTGGGAGACAACACACCTCTCGAGACATCTTGTCAGGCCTACAAATCACTGCTTCTGTACCTCTTAGCAAGGAGTCCCCCACTACGACCACATGCCTCCTCCGACTGTTCCCTCGGGTGGGACTCTCAGGCTCCCCTGCTCTGTCCCTGAAGTCTGTCCATGCTGCTCTTCTTCATCCTCCTTGATAAGGGAAAGAGCTTCGAATCGATTCTCTAGCTGCAAGCTCCCTGAACAATCCCTTCTTGGCCTACTTCTCTGTGTGACATTCCTCCAGCTGTCTGCCTCCTGTGTATA
This sequence comes from Sceloporus undulatus, assembly GCF_019175285.1. NCBI lineage: Eukaryota > Metazoa > Chordata > Lepidosauria > Squamata > Phrynosomatidae > Sceloporus > Sceloporus undulatus. The sequence goes on along the minus strand of NW_024806324.1, from coordinate 3,548 downwards.
TGAAGTGACTTCCTCCGTTCCAGCAACTTCCTTTGCATGGTACTTGTTATTCTGAATTCTGATCCTGTCAACTGGGATATTAGCTACCCACCCACCCCATTTGTTGTCACCTGAAAATTTGATAATACAGTGGTTACGAAATTTCCGGGATACGAAAAAATCCCATAGGAAATAATTGTTCCGGGTTACGAATGTTTTTTCGGGTTACGAAAAAAATTTTGGTGCTTTTTTTGGCTTTTTCGCACGAAATCGCGGCTTTTCCCCATTAGCGCCTATGGCATTTCGGCTTGCGAATGCTTTTCGGGTTACGAAAGCGGCGGCGGAACGAATTAATTTCGTAACCCGAGGGAGCACTGTATTATTATTATTATTAGTGTACGAGGCATTGGGGTGGCAAGGAAGGATGCAGATGTATTAGATTGCATTTTGGGGTTGAAAACAGAGGCAGGGAAGATCCATAATCTGTAGTGACCCAAATACACACAACACACACACACAACTGAGGTTTTTAAATTTGACAGCATCTGTGCATACTGGCAACTGTTGTTTTTTTTTAAAAGGAGGGAGGGAAGCACACATCCAATTGCCCAATGGCTGCAGGAAACGTCACCTCGACGAAAACGGAAATAATTTGATTGACAGCAAAGGAGCCTTTTTTTAAACGGGTTCGGCAAATGAAAACTCTCCCTAGAGCTGCATGGCATTCAGGGTTAAATTACCCTGAGGTAAACAGTGGGCACTTGCTTCCAGAGGGATTCAGGGGGAGGGGATCCGGATCTACCCAGTTCCATCCAGTGCAAATAGGTGAGTCTGAATGGAGCCTAAGGGTGTGCGGGGTGTGTGGACTGCGCCAGGTGACACCCTAAAGGGGGGTGACACCACTTCTCAAGCACCTACCTTTTGCCAGAAATGGGCTGTGGCATTCATTTGTTGAAACTCAGTGGGAGAAGAAAGGAGAGCCCCTCAACATTTTGAAATTAAAATTTCAAAATTTCAAAATTTTAATTTTTTGAACATTTTCAATTTTAAAAAATGTTTTTAAAAAATCTTTTAAATGTTTCTTTAAAAACATTACATGTTAACCAAATATCTACTATGTATATAAAAATACCTTTAGGTTGTGCTTCTGATGTTGTAATTTGAAGGTTTACTTTTAATTTTTCTAGTTGTTCATCTCACAACTATTAGCATTACATTCAGTGGTATGTGGGAATTACGATTTATGAGTAACATTAGTGCAAAAAAGCATTACTAAAGATTCTGTATGGTGTGAGATGGGAAGAAGTCAATGGAAGGGTGACACCATGAGTTACTGCACCAACCCTAGGGATGCCACTGACTGGGATGTTTGGTGTTGTTTTGTTTTGTTGCAAAATTTGGTCAGAGCACCTTTGAGACTAACTGAAAGAAAGAAAGAAATTGGAAGCATGAGCTTTTATAGACTTCAGTCTACTTTCTCAGATGCATTTGCAAATTCATCCAAGTCTCAAAGGTGCTACAAGATCTCTCTACATACTGCTCCCACAGGCCAATTGGCTATATCTTTGAATTGTTCAGAGCAGTTTGTCTTTGCCTTCCTCTGAAGCTGAGAGAGTGTGGCTTGCCCAAGATCACCTAGAGGTTTCCATGGCTGAGTGGGGATTCAAATCATAATCTCCATAGTCCAATGCTCAAATCACACTAGTTTGTGTGTGTGCATGTGTGTGTATTCCATACTACCTAGACTTGAACTGTTGTTTTTTTTTAATCTCAACGGCATCATCTGTGCAACATTCGTTAAGGCTAACGTATCATGTTTAATGACATCACCAAGGATGCTCCTCCTTCCACACTACCATTGCAATATCTCCGTTCCACCTTTTTAAAGGTGATGACAGTTATTTCATTTTAAAGCCATTTTAAATGTATTATAAAGTAAAGGGGATTTTAAACCTTTGAAATGAAATGCTTAAAAATCCACCAATTTTTAGTGTAACATCACTTTCTACCTGACGACAGCAACAATATTAATGTATTTTTTAAAAGGGTGGATCATAAATGCTCTCCTTCCATGTCCCAATTACATGAAGAGCACCTAGAGGAGCCAGATCCTATGAAAACTGCAACCCTATATGCATTCACCCAGGACAAGGTCCCATTGGGCTCCATGGGATTTACTTCTGAGTAGACATGTAAATGACTGAATATGCTTCTTGTTATTATGTTTATATGCTTCCAACCCTTTTTAATGGCTACTGAATGAAATTCATGGCAGGCCGCAAATAGTGCCACGCATTCATTAACAAAATGGACTTGTTAGATGGTGACAATTATGATAAGCTAAATGCATTTTTAGAGTCTTAAAACAAGCACTGTTGTTGACATACTCAGCACAGAGCTGAGAGGAAGCATATTAGGAATTTTAAGACCTTGTTGGCAATGTCCATATTAAAGAACAACTGTGCTCTTAAACATTGTGCCTAGTGTGCATGGATGATACTCTACCTCACACAGGAACAGCATTGTGCATTCATTCATTAAGGGTAATTATTTTTAAATGTCTGTCCCTATTGACCCTTAGGCAGATGGTTAGCATGAATACCATGTTTATCTGGACATTAGATCTCGCTGGGCAGTCCTCTGATGAGTTTGATCACCAATACTGGCAGCTGCAATACAGCCTTGCTCCTTGCTAGCCCACCCCATCCCCAGGCCTCTTGCATCCTCCAGGGACTACAGATCAGATGCACCAAATGTGAACTTCTGCAAAATATGGTTCATTTTCATTTCCCCAGTAAATGTTACTGCAGGTGGGAGTTAATCCATGACAGAAAGCATTCCTGCTGATAATCTAACCTGGCCTTTGTTAAATGTTTTTCTTCTTTTGCATTCAAAAAGACTCTGTGTGGATCACCATGCCGAACACAGGAATTAAAGCTGTAGGTAACATTTACAGTTCCACTGTCTTCAAAAGGGCTGAATATAAGTTCTTTCTTTGAAAATGATGAGATCTAATCTGCACTTTCCCCCCAGATCCAGATCAACACAACTTGTAATGTGGGTGCTACTACAGTCAGTCCTCTGTATCCACAGATTCTGCAGCCACAAATTCAACCATCCATGGCTTGAAAATATATATATTTTTTAAAAATCCAAAAACTAAACCTTGATTTTTCTGTTTTATATAAGCGACACCATTTTACTATGCCATTGTATATAATGGGACTTGAGCATCCACAGATTTAAGTATCCATGTAGAGTTCATGAATCAAACATCAGAGGATATCAAGGGCCCACTGTAGAATATTGTTTCCTTCTCCTCCTCCTCCTCCTCCTCCTTCTTCTTTTTATTGTCTTTGCTCTTTGCTCTATCTCTCTTCCACTCCTTTTCTCTGTTCTCCTATTCTTGCCTTTTCCTTTTTTTAATATGCACATGCACATAATGTATACACATAGCTACTGGAACAATCCAGCTTAAATGCCAGTGCAACCATCAGAGACCATGCCCCAGCAATTAAAGATCCATGTGAAAGAAAAACTATGGTGGGTTACACACCGCCATTAAAGTA
>NW_024806323.1:0-4077 GCF_019175285.1 Sceloporus undulatus | reverse complement strand
CTGAATAGACTAGAAACCTGGGATGAAGCTAACAAAATGAAATTCAACATGGAAAAATGTAAGGTACTGCACTTAGGGTGGAAAAATGAAATGCATAGGTATAGGATGGGACACACCTGGTTTAAGGAGACCATGTGTGAAAGGGATCTAGGAGTCCAAGTAGACCACAAGTTGAACATGAGTCAACAGTGCGATGCGGCAGCTAAAAGCCCAATGCAATTTTAGGCTGCATCAATACAAGTATAGTGTCCAGATCAGTGGTCCTCAAAGTGTGCCCTTTAAAAGATTTTGGACTTTAGCTCCCAGAAGCCTCAGCCACATTGGCCAGTAATCTGGGATTCTGGGAGCTGAAGTCCAAAATCCCTTCAAGAGCACAGTTGGGGAACCGCTAGTCTAGATGAAGGTAATAGTGCCACTGTATTCTGCTTTAGTCAGGCCCCACCTGGAATATTGTGTCCAGTTCTGGGCACCACAATTCAAAAAGGATGTTGAGAAACTGGAGCGTGTCCAAAGGAGGGCAACTAAAATAGTGAAAGGTGTGGAAACCATGTCCTATGAGGAACGACTTAGAGAGCTGGGGATGTTTAGCCTGGAGAAGAGAAGGTTAAGAGGTGAAATTATAGCCCTGTTTAAATACTTAAAGGGATGTCATATTGAGGAAGGAGTAAGATTGTTTTCTGCTTCTCCAGAGGACAGGACCCAGACCAACAGATGCAAGCTCCAGGAAAAGAGATTCCACCAAAATATTAGGAGGAACTTCCTGTCAGTAAGGGCTGGTTGACAGTGAAACACACTCGCTCAGAGTGTGGTAGAATATTCTTCCCTGGAGGTCTTTAAACAGAGGCTGGATGGCCATCTGTCGGAGATGCTTTGATTGTGATTTCCTGCATGGCAGGGGGTTGCACTGGATGGCCCTTGTGCTCTCTTCCAACTCTATGATTCTAACTTTCAGCTGTCCCCTCCCAGCATAGATTTTGCCCCCTGTTGGAGAGCAAGACGAGGAGCATGGAAGAGTGCACACCTCTGTTCTTGGCGTTGGCACCTCTGCACCCGCTCCCCACTAGAGTGTCAAGAGGTTGATCATAGGGTGATTTGGAGGTCTTTCCTTCATAGGGTCAAAGTTGACTTGATGGCAGTTAACAACAAGAAGCTAGCTTGAGGTCAGAGTAACTTGCCCAATGGAAGTATGTGTCTACATCCAGCTGACAGAGAAAGAATATGTGTCTTTGTTGTGCGCCTTCAAGTCATATTGTGACCCTATCATGTGGTTTTCTTGGCAAGATTTGTTCAGAAGAGGTTTGCCATGGTCTTCCCCTGAGGCTGAGAGCATATGACTTGCCAAAGGTCAGCCAGTGGATTTCATAGCTGAGTGGGAATTGAACCCTGGTCTCCAGAGTCATAGTTCAACGCTCAAACCTCTACACCATGAGTTAGGATGGAATCTGAAGGATGAGGTTTGTTTGGATCATAGGTAGATGTGGAAGTATTTTCTGTTCCCCCCTCCCTCGAAATAATTTCTCTCCTACATACTACAAGGGGGAAATTGTGATTACCTCCTTAAAACCAGCATTTAATCTGCTTACTGAAGATAAACAGTAATACCCACCTGTATGCTAAATGAGCAAAATAAGCACAAATGTCAAAGGCTTATGAAATAATGGAATTTATTTATTATAACACTTAGCTAAGCTTTCATTAGAGTGACATGAAATATATTTACAAATACTCTGTCAGACATTATGAAAGCAAAGAAAAAACAGAGAAATCTCAATGTACACATCATTCACCTAATCTTTCTCTTGCAGCTTTATTTGTTAAAGGTATTCTAATTTTAAATCTGCATACATATTATGCAATGTTTGACTGATATTTGACTACTGTGATAGCAGTAAAGCACATTACCAGTTAGACTCCAAATATCTATTGAGTGACCCGTGCACCATGATAACGTTCATTGTATTTCACTTTGTATTATTCTGTGAACACTGCATTACAATTCAGCTGGTGGTCAGAAGAGGAAAGAAGTACAGAATGCACATTAAGCACTGCCTAGGCAAACTTCATAATGTGAGAGCAAATGCAAATGCAAGAAAAAGAGAAGACAGCTCAAAAGATGAATGGATATCCTGGGGGGGAAATGGGCTTAAAAGGCAGGAGATACCTTTCAATAATTTTGATGACAATGAACAGCTTGAGGGAGATGCATAAAAACTTTCTTCTTCTGACTACGTTTCAAGCTACCAAGTTCCAACCTACATCCACTGGATTCAGTCTTCAACCAATTAATCCACATAGGTGACACCTGAGTAGAATAATTAAGCCAATAAACTGCTCCCTGGATGCACAAAGATTAGTGTGTGCGAAAGCCAATTCAACCGCACTACATCCCTCTTCACCGAGATAACACCCTGCATTGTGTTACCTCAGAGATCCATTACAACTTCTTATACTGGGTAAAGGAATTAGGTCATGGGCATGTTAAAGGGTTTCAGAATGTATCTAAGGCCACCTTGAGTCTCTGTAGAGCGAGAAAAGAGGGATACAAGTGAATAAAATAATAATAATGAAGCGGAGGGGGGGGCAGCAGCATGGCTAGATCAGACATCTACTAGAATAAACATCAGACACACTACCTTTAACTTTGCAGGTGCATTCCTTGCCACCAGAGAAACATGGCCATCTTCATTCAGGTCAGTATTCATAAAGACATACAAACTTTGAACCTGAGTTTTCAGAAGAAGTACAATCTTATACAATGCAGGTTTAATGCCTGTATCCTAACCTACATTTCAGCTAAGAGACATTTAAACAAACACAATAATGAACAGTTATATGTCATTAAATGTGATTTAGGATTCAAGAATAAGTATAAAATTCAAAGTCAGCTGGCATCAGTACCAGAGCGCAACTTGGAACACCTTGTTAATCCTATAACTGTAGTGTGAAACTTATCAAAACTCGCAATAGACAATCCCTTCAGTTCAATTCAGAAGTAGAGGGGTGTGTGTGTGTGTGGCTGTGGGTGTGTGTGTAAGCATTAAAAAAAATCTAATTTGCTTTCCAAGAGTTCTCTCCCCAGAGATTGGATTTTAGACTTGGATCAGGGAACAGCAAACACACATATGAAAAAAAACAATAAGGAGAAATGACTCAGTGCTACAGCTGAACCAGAACTGTCATTTTAGTTTTGTTTTATTTAACTTGTGTTTTCACCCAAAGCTATCTTCATTTTTCAGTGAGATTTTAACTGCCTTCCCTCAAAATTTCATTTTTTTTCTTCTTCAAATCTGAACAGTAAAAACAAAGGGCCAATACAGACGGCCCTTTAAGATGCCCTCGTCACGTGCTAGGGTTGCCTCGGGGTGGTGCTTCCAGATGCCCCTCAATCCTAGCACGTGATGAGGGCGTCAAAATGGTGGTGCCCTGTACACATGGGCGCTGTCATTGTTACACAAGCGCCACATGGCATCCGCATCGCGTTTGCATAACAAGTACGCCAGTGGCGCACTTGTTATGCCACAGGCTCAGCGTAAAAAGAACCCACTTTTCACAGATTCTTTTTACTCAGCAGGGAAGCCGCGCGGTTTGGCACCTGCAGCTTCCCTGCGGAGAGAAAACAGGCAACGGCAGGGTGTCGTTTTTAGGTGCTCTGTACCGCGCCACTGATACAACTATGTAGAAGCCAGAAAGCCTGATTTTGATGGCTCCGTGGAATTGTATAGTTCCTAAATCATAGGATGGAGCATGAAAACAGAAAGCAAGGAAGTTGTGTGTTTCCTTTCTATAGGTAAAATGCTGAAAAGCTCTGTGATTTGAATGAGCAAAGGTTAAGCACTTTCTGTAAATCATCCTCCTAACATGTCATGATTCATAAACCGTGGCGGGGTACAGACCGCCAAATAATACGTATTCAATACGTACTAGGGTTAGGAAGGGGCGGTGCTTCCGCACCCCCCTAACCCTAGTACATATTAATAATAATAATAAATAAAAAATTTATTTATATACCGCCCTTCCATTGATCAGGGCGGTGAACATAGCAATAAAACACAATACAGACAGATTATAAAACACATA
>NW_024806322.1:0-4077 GCF_019175285.1 Sceloporus undulatus | reverse complement strand
ACATCCCCAGCTTCCTAAGTCTCTCCTCATAGGGCTTTATGGTTTCCAGATCCTTCACCATTTTAGTCGCCCTCCTTTGGACATGCTCCAGTTTCTCAACATCATTTTAAAATTGTGGTGCCCAGAACTAGACACAATATTCCAGGTGGGGCCTGACCAAAGCAGAATAGAGTGGCACTATTACTTCCCTTCACCTAGACACTAGATTTCTCTTGATGCAGCCTAAAATTGCATTGGCCTTTTTAGTTGCTGCATCGCACTGTTGACTTGTGTTCGTCTTTTGGTCTACTTTGACTCCTAGATCCCTTTCACACATAGTTTCATTCATCCAGGTGTCCCCCATCCTATATCTATTAATTTAATTTTTCTGCCCTAAGTGCAGTACCTTACATTTCTCCCTGTTGAATTTCATTTTGTTAGTTTTGGCCCAGCTTTCAAGTCTATTAAGGTCCTTTTGAATTTTGATCTTGTCTTCTGGGATATTAGCTACTCTTCCTAATTTGGTGCCATCTGCAAATTTGATAAGTATGCCCCCATTTCTGTCATCAAAGTCATTAATAAAGATATTGAATAGCACTGGGCAAAAGATAGGACCCCACTGGACACCCCATTGGTCACTTCTCTCCAGGATGAAAAGGAGCCATTGCTGAGCACCCTTTGGGTTCGTCCAGTCAACCAATTACAAATCCATGTAAGTTTCCTTGTCCTGCTTGTTTCATGCTTTTGTTTTATATACTCTTTAATTTGGTTAACTGCTATTGAGACATAGCTATGAGATTCCATGATATGGGGTGCACTATAAACCTTTTAATAAATGATCAGGTATTGCAATCCTATATATTCATATTATCAGACATAACTCCAGACAATGTTAGCCTTTTGGATGCTACAAGGTTCCTCTCATTCTTCAGAGCAACACTTCAGCTGCCTTCTAGAAGATAAAGGCTTCCAAAAGGACTGAAGCCTTGGGCAAGTCACACTCTCTCAGCCCTCAGGAGGATGGCCATGGAAAACCCACTCTGAAGGAACCTGCCAAGAAACCCCTTCAGGACTCCCATAAGGTCCCCATAAGACCTGGAAACAACTGGAAGTCAGACACCAAGAACAACATTGGGAAATAGGTGCAAGTTTGCCTTGGAAAGTGTAATGACTGGGCTCCAGTCAATGGAGGTCTTCTTCAGGCAGAAAAGGGAGGTTTATGCAAATGCAGAATGACATCACTGCTATGGAAGGCTCTCTTGACCAATCAGAGAGCAAGATAAAAGTTCTTCTGGAAGCTTCCGTGAGAAGGAGATATAAGGCCTGAGAGACCAAGAGACAGTTGGGGGAATTGTGTCGGTTGGAGATCGAGAGTTAAAGAGCAGATCTTGGAAGTTAGTCTCAGAATTGGACACTTAGGTCTATTTATTATTTTAATAGTTTGTATGAACTGAATATTATATACTTACAAATATTGTACCTGCAAGATTCTTAATATCTTGTATGACTTATATTTCAATTATATTTTGTTATCTATAATGAATACCTCCTTGGAGTATCTACTACTCGGTGCTCCTTTTACACGTATCTTGGATCGGTTGATGCTTGGGAAGATCAGTAAAGAAGTATAAATAAGGTTCCTTAACTGGTCCCAGTGTAGGTTAAGGGAAACCCTTTTATAATTTACTGGATGGAGGCAGAGAGATTTAAGGAAGTTAAGGGTCTGCTGGGCTAAGAGCCATAATGTCTAAATGTCTAATTAACAATTTGTAATCCACTCTGATAGCCTTTTGGCTGAAGAGAGGGGTATTAAAATATTATTATTATTATTATTAGTAGTAGTAGTAGTAGTATTCTTACAGGGCCGCGGTTTGGCTGCTTGGACCACCGGAGATCATCACAGTGAGTCAGTTGGAAAAGCCCATCTCACTCCAGAAAATAAAGGTACTTGAGGAGTTTGCACTCTATGTCTTTCTGTAATAATAGCTACAAAACTGATAATAGCATTTGGGACATTTAGTCTTTTAAAAACAAATAATGCAGATTTAAATGCTGCTTTAAAACTTCTTTCCTTCTGCCAGTTTTGCGCTGGTTTTGGGGGGAAATGAGAAAGGGTTGGGAGGGAGGGACTGCCAACAGAATTAGGAGATGCATTGCAGGCTATGGACTGTTTGCGGCCAAGAAAGGTCCAAAACCCACGGCAGCAGTACAGTTTGAGAGCGCTTTTACTGCCCTGGCGCAGTGCTAGTGAATCCTGGGAAATTGAGTTTATTGTGGCACCAGAGCTCTCTGACAGAGTAGGTGCAATGTCTCACAAAACTACCTTTCCCAGAATTCCCTAGCACTGAGCCAGGACAGTTAAAGTGGTCTCAGATTGGATTATTGCTGCAGTGTGTTTTGGACTCAGGTGACCCTTGGCAAGTCACACTCTCTCAGCCTCAGAGGATAGCAATGGCAATCCCTCTCTGAAGAAACATGCCAAGAAAACCCCATGGTAAGGTTGCCTTAGGTTCGCCATAAGTTGGAAATGACTTGAAGACACACATGAAGAAGAGAAAAAAGTCTGCAATTATCTCAGAGGTTCTACATGGGAATGGGAGGCAGTGTGGTGCAGTGGTTTGAGTGTTGGGTTACTACTCTGGAGACCAGGGTCCAGTGCCCCACTCCTCCATGAAACCAGCTGGGTCCCTTGGGCAAGAAGCCACACTCTCTCAGCCTCAGGGAAGGCAATGGCAAACCTCCTCTGAACAACTCTTGCCAAGAAAACCCCAGGAGAGGCTCCCCAGAAGTCGGCAATGACTTGGAGCCACTCCACAAAAAACTACACAGCCTCAAAAAAGAGCCAACGTGGTTTACTGGCTGGAGCATTAGACTATGACCCTGGAGCCCAGGGTTCGAATGTCCTCTTGACCACGGAAACCAACTGAGTGACCGTACACAAGTCACACTCTCTCAGACTCAGGGGGAGGCACTTGCAAAACCACTTCTGGACAAATGTTGCCAAGAAAAGCCTGCAACAGTCTTCCCTTAGGGTCGCCATAAATCAGAAACAACTTGGAGGCACGCAACGACAACAAGAGCAGTAACACGACTAACAGGCCTTAATCACACCTCTAAACCCAGATATAGGGTTGCCATAACCCAGCGGCCCCCGTGCTATTCACGGTTTCGGGAGGCTCCTCCCTGTCCCGGTCCGGTTTGGGCCCCCACCCGTGCCTTGTTCTCAGTTTGGGGGCCCGCTTCGGCCATTGCCGCTGCCGCTAATGCGGCTGCTGCGGCGCCAACCCACCTCCTCCTCCGGCTCCGCCTTCTTCCTCCTCCTCAGCGGCAGAAGCGCCGCCGCCCCCACGCCCCCACTGGGAGGGCTTGTGCGCCTTGGCGCACGCCGCCCAGGCCTCAGCAGGGGCCAGAGGCAGCGTGCGTGCCTGCCCATTCCCTCCGCACGTGCCTGCCCGCCCCACTTCTTTCCGCGCGCGCGCCTGCCCACCCCACTTCCCTCCGTGCGCGCGTGCACCTGCCCGCCCCACTTCCCTCCGCGCGCGCGTGCACCTGCCTGCCACACTTCACTCCGCGCGCGCGTGCCTGCCTGCCCCGCTTCCAGGAGGAGGAGGAGGAGGAGGAAGAAGCCAGAGGAAGGGTGCCTGAAGGCCAGGACACAATTGGGCTGGAGGAGGAGGAGGAAAGCTGAGTCAGTGGCCATTAGGTCTGCCTTGGTATTTTGTTTTTTTTTAAATTATTTTAAAAAATATAAAATGCTTATTTTATTTAAATTTTTAAATTTTTATTATTGCTTTTTATTTTTTATTTTATTAATTTTATTATTGCTTGTTTTTGTTTTATTTTATTAATTTTATTATTGCATGTTTTTGTTTTATTTTTATAATTTTATTATTGCTTGTTATTGTTTTATTTTATTAATTTTTATTATTGCTTGTTTTTTATTTTATTACATTAATTTATATTATCAAATATATATCCCCGGCCTTGTTTTTTATTTATTTTTTCATTATTTTTAATTATTAAATATTGGCAAGTGCATTTTTTGTGTATTTATGGTGCTTTGAATGCTAACAAATGCCTTTCCTGGACAATTATAGT
>NW_024806321.1:0-4077 GCF_019175285.1 Sceloporus undulatus | reverse complement strand
CATCTCCCACACAAAATGTAGAAAGTAACCAAGAGAAGGGATTTAAGCGGAAAAACCTTTGTAGTAAAATAGTGGGAAATCCGAGAAAGATTTGCAAAATTGAAAAATGCTTAAACCCAAACCCACAAAAACAGGATGAAACACCGGCTAAGGGAAAACTTAACACCAAGGAAATAATGCATCTCCGGGATTCAATGGCTGAGAATCTGACACAAACTATAAGCGATCCTTATAACAAGAGACCAAATAGAGAGCCTCCTACTCCCAAACTGGGATAGAAACCTCCACTGAATACCACCTCCGTTGTGTCTGCAAAGCATGTTATGCCGAAAAAACCACAGGTATCTAAACCTTATTTAAATTTACCTTCTTGTGAAAGGCAGAAAATGGCACTAACAAACCACAAAAAATGGAAGTTAGTTCTTATCCAACATGAAATAATATTGTCCAACTATCCCAAACCTGCCAGTATCCTCACTCAATGTAAGCGACATCTTCTAACCCTTCTAGAAGAGTCCTGTCCAAAACAAATCACTGCCAAGGATATCTCCCAGATAAAATACATATATTTCAATAACTTCAACGCACGAGCGCAAATTACGTTCAGGGAATCTAAGTTTGCCACTCTTCTTTGTAAATGTAAATCTTTATTTGCAGCCAAGAACATATATGTCTCTAGGTTCTTTGTTAATGCAGCTCCTCCACAACTGCTGATACACTTTACATCTTGCACGCTTAATACATTTCCCATTGTAAAGCGGGTAATGAAAGATCATGGATTTGAGGAACGCAAGGATCAAGCCTCAAATATGACTAGAACTAGAGAAGAATGCAGCCCCACAAACGACGTGGATCTTAGAAACCCATCAATCCTTCCAGTCTCAGAGGAAGAAAAAGGATTAATCAATACTTCTTTGACTATATCCCAATCTGCTCCAGAAGAAATATTAACCAGATTAGAGGACCGGAGACAAAATCTAATAAATATCAGATTAAATGAAAAATATCCCACAACTGAAGGCTGTGAAAGAAAGGAGAACAGAGATATGGTTATAGCAGAGATAAACCCCCGTCATGGACAGAAATGAGATGTTTAGATAATACAGAGAATGGCTTGCTTCAAACTGGCAGAATCCAAACTGCTAGGTCAATAAATTCAAGTGGCCTGTAATCTCCAATGTTAGCTATGTCCATCCTTCCCTAGAAACCATTGAGGAAATAACTGAAAATGCTAGTGATAGACATCAAGTCAAAACTGTAAACGACACAGAATCTACTCTGGCTACTTCTGCAAATCAACCCATTCCACCAACTGAACTCCAACCTTTCTCATGATGTAAAGACGAATTCATGACTTCAAGGAAACCAAAACTAAGACAGTTAAAACTTTTGTCATGAAATATCACTGGATGGAGAAGGAACAGAAGTGGTTCTTCCTTTGTGGAATTTGTTACTACCAGCTTTGGTTTAATACTTCTCCAGGAAACCTGGCTTAGAGAAAAGATCACTTTAAATGGTTGAACAACATACTCTGTGGAGGCTTCCGTTTCCTCAAATGGTGGCCAACCGAGGGGTGGTCTATCTATTTTAATTTCTGCTAATATCAAATATACTCAAATACCTATTGTCCCTTTGGCAGATTTGGCTATTTCCATGTTAATTAAATTGAATAACACCTGGTTATTAATTATAAATGTTTGTGTTCCTCCCATACGGCATAAAGAAACGTTGAAGGACGCAAGGAAAATTACATTGAAAATTGATAGCTCTGTACCCTAAAGCCTCTCTGATCTTAGCAGGGGATTGCAATGCAAGAACAGGCCCTAAATGAGGAAGATTTTTCTGCCCTTAATGCAGTACCTTATGTTTCTCCCCATTGATTTTCATTTTGTTAGCTTTGGCCCAGCTTTCTAGTCTATTCAGGTCATTTTGAATTTTGATCCTGTCCTCTGGAGTATTAGCTACTTCTCCTAATTTGGTGTCATCTGCAAATTTGATGAGTATGCCCCCAATTCTGTCATCCAGGTCATTGATAATAAATAATAATAAAATTTTTATTTATATCCCGCCCTTCCTATAATCAGGGCGGCTTACAACAGGGTTAAAATACAATCCATACAAAACAAGAAGAATTAAAATACAAATGCAACAAACCATTCAATAAAAATAACAAGCAAAAAGCCCCATAGCCCAACCTCTTGGCCACGGAAGAGGAGGGAGGCCCACAGGATTTTATTCGGGGAATGCCTGTTGGAACAGGAAGGTTTTCAAGTCCTTCCTGAATTGGGCCAGGGTGGTGGATTGATAAAGATGTTGAATAGCACTGGGCCGAGGACAGAACCCCACTGGACACGGCACTGGTCACTTCCCTCCAGGATGAAAAGGGGCCATCGCTAAGCACCCTTTGGGTTCGACCAGTCAACCAATTAAAAAGCCATGTAACAGTTGCCTTATCTAGGTTGTTTCATGTTTTTGTTTTAGATCCTGTTTAATTTGATTAACTGCTATTAAGGGGCATAGCTATGAGATTCTATGACATGGGGTGCACTTTAAACCTTTTAATGAATGATCAGGTATTGAAATCCTATATATACATATTATCAGACATAACTCTGCCACAAGGTTCCTCTCATTCTTCAGTGCAAGAAGCAACACCTCAGCTGCCTTCTAGAAGATAAAGCAAAAAGGCTTCCAAAAGTACTGAAGCCTTGGGCAAGTCTCACTCTCTCAGCCTCAGAGGATGGCACTCTGAAAGAACCTGACAAGGAAACCCCTTCAGAGACTCCCATAAGGTCACCATGGCACGTTACAGACCACTGGATTGCGGTGGTCTGCACCTGCCCCTTTCCCCGGGGTATCGGGACCTCAGTGGCTAGACCGGCAGCCGCTGAAGCCCTGATCCGCCGCTTTCCGGGCTGCGGGGAAGTGGCAAAAGGTCGCTTCCCCGCAGCCTGGAAAGGGGTGTCCTTGGGGCTTCAAGCCCCAAGGACACCCCGTGGCGGCGGGGAGGAGGAGAAAGGGGACGCTTGGCCCCTTTCTCCTTTGGTCCACTGGGCGCAGCCGTGTGAAGGCTGCGCCCAGCGGACCAAACCAGGAAGGAGCTCCGAAACGGAGCGATGTTGTCACGTCCACGCCGCCCCGTATAGAGGCAGCGCGTCATGACGTCGTCATGGCAGCGGCCGTGTGGAACGGCCGCCGCCATTTTGTGTGTGCCAAGCGCGCACTAGGGTTAGGGGGGTGCAAAAGCACCGCCCCTTCATAACCCTAGTACGCGCTCGTCACGTACTTTAAGGCCCGTCTGTAACGGGCCCAAAAGACCTGGAAGCAACTGGAAGGCAGACTCGAAGAACAACATTGGCAAATAGGGGCAAGCCTTGCCTTGGGAAAGTGTAATGACAGGGCTCCAGTCAATGGAGGTCTTCTTCAGGCAGAAAAGGGAGGTTTATGCAAATGCAGAATGACATCACTGCTACGGAAGGCTCTCTTGACCAATCAGAGAGCAAGATGAAGGTTCTTCTGGAAGCTTCTGTGACAAGGAGATATAAGGCCTGAGAGACCAAGAGACAGTTGGGGGAATTGTGTCGGTTGGAGATCGAGAGAGAGAGAGTTAAAGAGCGGATCTTGGAAGTTACTCTCAGAATTGGATGCTTTGTAAGTACTGTATATAATATTCAATTCATACAAGCTATTAAAGAAATAAATAAATCTAAGATTCTTAATATGACTTATATTGCAGTTATATTTTGTTATTTATAGTAAATATCTCCTTGGAGTATCTACTACTTGACGCTCCATTTACAAGTGTCTTGGCTCAGTTGATGCTTGGTAAGATCAGTAAAGAAGGAGAAATAAGGTTCCTTAACTGGTCCCAGTGTAGGTTAAGGGAAGTCCTTTTATAATTCACTGGATGATGGCAGCTTGATTTAAGGAATTGAAAGGTCTGCTGGGCTAAGAGCCATAATGTCTAAATGTCTAATTAGCAATTTGTAAGACACTCTGAAAGCCTTTTGTCTGAAGAGAGAGGTATAACATTATTATTATTATTATTATTATTATTATTATTATTATTATTATTAT
>NW_024806320.1:0-4078 GCF_019175285.1 Sceloporus undulatus | reverse complement strand
ACTGTGACTCGAAGCAGCTTTATTTTGGCTGTCTGTAACAGGCCCACTTGTATCTTTTTCTTTTCCCCATTCTCCTGTCTCTTACTGGGAATGGCAATCCCATCATTCTCAGTCTCTTTAACTGCGTTTAATACTAGATTTTCTCTCCTGTGATAGGGCTTTAACATATTCACGTGTACAAACCTACACCCCATCTCCTTCCCCACGTCCACTATATAGCTTATGTCATTGATTTTCTCTGTCACTTGAAATGGACCGGACTAGGCATATTGTAGTTTGTTTCCTCTTGTTGTCCACAGAAGTAAAACTTCATCTCCCGGCAGGAATTCTCTGACTTGAGTCTTTTTATCATACCACGTCTTCTGTCTACCTTGAGCCATCTTTAAGTTTTCCCCGGCACTCCGTAATGCTTGATTTAGGGATGTCATCAAGTTTTGGATATAGGATACCACATCTTCTGGCTCTCTTTCGACTGTATTTTCCCACTCATGTCTAAGAAGGTCTAAAGGTCTTTTTACCTTACGTCCAAACATTAGCTTGAATGGACTGAATCCTAAGCTTTCTTGTGGGACTTCATGATAGGCAAATAATAAATGTGGTAACATGTTGTCCCAGTCTCGTGGGTTTTCTGTGGTATATGCTTTAATCATGTTGACCAGTGTCCCGTTAAATTTTTCTACTAATCCATTCCCTTGTGGGTGATATGCTGATGTGGTCAAATGTTTAACCCCACAGACCTCCCATAGTCTTTGTATCAACTTGGAAGTAAAAGAACTTCCCAAATCTGAGATGATCTCACTAGGAAATCCTAGTCTACACAAAATGTCTATTAAAGCATTGACTACGGTTAAGGTCTCCATATTTCTCAGAGCCACTGCCTCTCGATATCTTGTAGCATAGTCTATCAGCGTCAGAATGTATCTCTTTCCTCTCTGAGTTGCCTGTGGTAATGGACCCACAATGCCTATGCCTATCTGGTGGAAAGGCTGGGAAATTATCGGTAATGGGCAAAGCTTTGCTTTGGTCTTATCATTGGCCTTGCCGATTCTTTGACAATTATCACAAGATTTAATATACTGGATAATATCTTGTTCCATCCTTGGCCAGTAGAAATTTAAGGATGTCCTCTGGGTAGTCTTTTTTATTCCTAAATGACCCCCAAATGAACTAGCATGGGCCATTTCTAATATCTGGTGTCTATATTTTCGAGGGACCACTAACTGATTGTGGACTTCCCTCTGTGTGTTATATTTGCACTTTAGGACTTCCCTAGATAAGTTGTCTTTTATTACTCTAAATCTGTGAGGGTGTTCCTCACTCAAATCTATGTTACTTTTGTCCTCGGCCAAAACAAAGGTTTCAAACTTTCATCCCTTCGTTGTTCTTGACTAAATTTGGGGTTAGCTTTGATTTGACTCTGCTCAGATCCTTCCTTGCTTGAGGTATTTCTCTCTTTAACTTCATCTGGAAGAATCACTGCTTGATCTTGGTTTTCTTCCGACTGTTGATTGACTTCCTCAGAAGAATTTTCTTTTTCTTTTTGTCTAGTGAATACCCCTGTAAACCTAAAATATCGATCTAGGTCATTTCCAATTAGGCAGGGAAATGGAATGTCATCCCATAGTGCAAATTTCCACTGCAAGTTATGTCCCCTGAACAAGATATTTACTTTGCTTACTGGTGCCTTAAAGGCAGGACCCCCTAACCCCTTCAAGATCATTTCTTCCTCTGGGCACCAATCTTGAGGTTGTACTAAGTGTGACTTAACTATACACACCACAGCCCCTGAGTCACGAAAGCCCCACACCCAGTTCTTATTTATTTGTATCAATCTCTATGTTCCTCTGGTTCTAACTCTTGAGGTAAATTTGTTACAAATAAGCAGAGTTTTGGAGACATATTCCTACTAGCGTCCATTACTGTTCGAACTGTCGTTTCTATGGCAACTGCCGCCTCAGGTTGATCTCTGTGGCAACATGTCTTTATGTCAGGCCCAACTTATTTTATACAATAAGCTGATTTTATTTTGGATCTGGAGTCTTCATTGAATATTGCTGGACAATTATATCTTAGGTGACCTAATTTTCCACATTCATAACATTTTTTTCGATTGAAGCTGGACTATTTCTTCAACCAACTGTCTTTTTTATAAGCCTCAGGGTCATTTATCTCATTGCTCCCCTTTTCCTCTTAACTTCAGGGGTTTTCTTTTGTTGCCAGGGTTGACAATTTTTTCTTTGGTTATTTCTCTCTTTTGAGGCATGCCAATTTTGGGGATTTCTTTGTTCATTTTCTGCCGCCTTTCCCTCCGTCCTTGGCCATTTTCTATCTTCCCCTCTGATTAAGGCCAATGTATCTATTATCTTGGCCGCCTCAGATATGGTTTTAGATTGTTGGTCTTGAACCAACCTCCTATATTCATGGGGAATGACGTTATAGAACTGTTCCAAACCTATCAGACTTTGCAATTCATCTTTGGTTGTTATTTTAGATCCCTCAATCCAACTTTTTAACAAATAATCCAATCTACATCCTAGCTGGGTATATGTTTCATCGTCTTTTCTCTTAATCACACGAAATTCTCTTCTGTGGTGTTCGGGAGTTAGTCCAAATCTTTGTTTTACCATATCTTTGAACAGATTGTAATTTTGGGTTTCATCTGCCCTCATTTCAGCATAAATTTCGGTCAGACCACCACTAATTTGTGACCTCACATAGCTCATTCTTTCTTCTTCTTTTATGTTTAATTCTTCACAAGTTCTCTCAAAGTTAGTGAAGAAAGACTCAATATTGTCCCCGTTATAATATCGTGGAAACTGTTTCATGTCAATTTGAGGTATTCTGTTTACCTCAGCCATCATCCTAGTTTGAGGGATTCCCTGTTCTAAACTTCTCATCTGAAACTGATGATCCATCTCAGCTTGTCTTGTCCTAAGTCTTTCTAACTCAATCTCTTTTTCCCTTTCAGTTTCCTTTTCCCTCAAAACCCTCTCATTTTCTATCCTGTCCTTTTCCTTTCCTTTTTCCATTTTTGCCATTTCCTTTTCCTTTTCAGTTTTGGCCATTTCAATTCTTTCTTTTATTTTCCAAATCTATACACTCTCCTGAGGTTCAGAGATTATGGTGTCAACACTAGCCACCATTTCTTCTCTGACTTCCTCCTCCACCATTTCTGGCCCTGCTGGAGGTTTAACTTTCTTAGGAGGCATTGTGGATAGTATTTCCTTACAATTACCTCAAACTTTTACCTCAGGAAATACTCTTATTCTACTCTGCCTCAACTGAGTCAAAAGAATCCACCTGGATTTAAAGTCAGACTAGTGATTCCCTACATTACCACAAATTTTTACCTCAAGAATCACATCTATTTGACCGGGTCTCAACAATATATAGAGGCTCCACTTGCCCCTCAATTCAACAGCCTCAATTCTCTGCCTGAGAATTCTAAATATCCCTCCTTAAAACTGCAAATCCCAGAATGCAACAGGAGGCAGCTAGAGGAGTCAAAGTGGAATAGTAGCACTTTAAGAGTATAGTGTGATAAACATCTGAGTCTCTCCTCTCTAGACTCTCCAGAACTAATACTATCCCTCTCTAGACCTAACAGACCCTTCCTTGGTCTATTATCAAAATACTGTTCCCTCAGTCTCTAATCCTAACTGTCTCCCCCAATGAACTCCAGCTTCATCCCTCAGTATTCCAAACCCTAACTGACTCAACCCAATTGCCAAGCGGAATCTTTAAACTCCTCAGCCAGCACCTGATTGGCTAGTGGATCTCTGGCTTCTGATTGGCTGGTTTGTAAGTCAGTTCGTCATGCCCCACACCAGGGATTGCACACCAGCTGTTGCCTAATAAATAGATGAACCCTGTGGATTGCAGTGGCTGCTTCCCAATAAATGGCATTGGTAGATCTTCACTGTCCTTATGAATCCCTTAAACTAGAGAATATGTAGGAATCAAGAACATCAAACAGTCATGAATGTACAGCTCAAGGTTATGCATCCATAATTAACTTAGTGGATTCTGACTATTATTATTATTATTATTATTATTATTATTATTATTATTATTATTA
>NW_024806319.1:0-4078 GCF_019175285.1 Sceloporus undulatus | reverse complement strand
GCATCCCCTTCATAAGCCCAGAGACTCAGAACGTGGCCCAGGTGGCCCCTCTTTGGCCAAGGAGGAGAAAGTGAGCTTTCCATTCTGGGAGGGAAAAGGTCAGGCGGTGGGAGAGAAGCCAGAGACCTGGTGGGTCCCCTTGGTCCAAATGCTCCCAGGAGGCAGGCCTCGCCTCCTGCACTTTGGTCTCTTCTCTCTCATTGCCCCAGATCCCTGGGAGATGGCAGAGAATGTGGCCTGTGACCTGGGCTGGCCCTCGGCATCCTGGGGGTCATCCTGGGCCCCATCCTCTTCTTCAAGGCCAGGAAGATCAAGGAGGGGAATGATCTCCATCGCAGCAGGGGACTCTTGGGAGGAGGAGGAGGAGGAAGGGCTTTCAGTGGGGGCAGCTGGAGGGTAAGGGCCACCAATGAGGCAAACAACTGGTTCTCCTGCTCTTCCGTCCCTTTCTCTTCCTCCTCCTCCTCCTCCTCCTCCTCCTCCTCCTCCTCTTCCCCTTTCTCCTTTTCTTCTTCTTCTTCCTCCTCTTTTTACTCCATCTCTTCTCCTTCCTCTTCTCGTCCTCCACTGCTTTCTCCTTCTCCTCCTCATTCTCTTCACTTCTTACTACTTTTCTTTTTCTTCTTCCTCCTCCTCTTCTTCCTCCTTCTCCTTTCTTTCTTTCTTTCTTTCTTCCCTTCCCACTTTCTCTTCCTCTTCCTCCTCTAACACGTCTCCCTTCTCCTCTTCTTTTTCTTCTTCTTCTCTTCTTACACTTTTTCCCTCCCCTCCTATTCTTCCTCTTACACTTATTCCCCTCCTCCTCCCCTCCTCTTTCTCCTCTTTTTCTTCCTCCTTCTTCTTGCACTATCTCTTCCTTATTGACTTCCTTCTCCTTCCCTTCTTTCTCTTCCTTCTTCTCTTCCTTTTCCGTATTCACTTCTTACATTCTCCTCTTCCCTCTTACTCTTACACTTATTCCTCCTTCCCCTTCTCCCTCCCCTTGCTCTTCTTCCTCTTCTTCTTCCGCTTCCTCCTCCTTTTCCCTCCAATAGTCATCTTGGCTTCCAGGGAGAAGTTCAGTCCGGATTGGCTTTGGGGTCCGTTCATCTGTCTTGTCCTTTTCCAGGTAATCCATCTGAACCCAGGTGGCTTTTCTGCCCCTCTGGACCCCTGCTTTCTGCAAGGAGGACCTCCCTTATGTGCCGCTTCTCCTTCCTGGACCAGATTTGCTTGCAAAAAATCAGCCTTGAGAACCTGCTCCTCTCTTGCAAAACCTTCTGCCTTCCTCTGCTGAAAGTACCCAAACTGGCCCCCAAATTCCCAGATCCTGCTGGGCTGGGTGTCTCTTGCCTCTTCCCAGGTGAAAATGGACACCATTAAGCATCGTACCTTCAGAAACAACCCACGGGCTCAGAGAAGACCAAAATTATAGCTCAATGGATTAAATGAAATTAGAGGATTGTTCCTTTCCATTTGCTTAGAGAGATGATGAGAGAGGGAACCTTTCATCCAGTCTATTTGGTTCTACTTTGTATTGAGAGCAGAGTGGAGGGTGAGCCCTGGCTGAACTATTGCAAATGCATTGAGCTCTTTGGGGAAATCTTTGCAAGCTGCAGCAAGGAATCAATTAAGTCTTCAAGTACCAACTGTACCAAGATGCACCTTTGTTCTCTGAGATGGAGATTTGCACCTGGATTTTTCTTCTTGGCTGGGGCTGAGCCTAGAATTTGAACCCTTGTCTCACATTTAGCAACAGGCCATGAAAACTGGAGATTCAGAGCCAGGCCTTCAGATCTGACCACCCTAATTATTTTAAGAGCCATAAATGTGTATGCATTTTTGCAAAGGAATAAAAAAAGGTGTGCTTTGGATTAGAGTGGCAATCTTGCAGCCTCCCCTGAAGGTTTTTGTACTGCAGCTCCCAGCATCCCTCACCCTTGGCTCTGCTGGCCAGGGGCTGATAGGATTTGCAGTGTGAAGCATTCTGACCCCTGTTTCTTAGAAATTAAATTCTTTATTCTGTGCCAGGTAGCCTCACCAGGACTACCTCCATTCCTGTCCTCTGGAGCTCATGGCTCAGGAAGGAAGGGTTCTTTATTAGGCAGAATGGTAGTGGGGAGGGGGGGAGAGAGACTGGAGACCCCCTGCCCCAGGGGCTGCTGGGATGTGCAGATTGTCCAGGGGAGATGTCTTTGCTCAGGCAGCAATGGTTCATCTTGGGTCTATTTTGCTCAGCCAAAGTAGGGAGGGGGCTTTGGGAATTGATCTGGGGTTAAGGGATGTCCCTGTTGTGGCTGGAGTCCCGACAAGACTAACCAGACCCCCAGCTGGCAAGGAGCATCTGGAAACTCAAAACCCCATTGGAGAAAGGCATGCAGCTCATCTCATTTGGGATCCTGTTTCTAAACTGGGCAGAAGAGGATTTCACCAGATCCAACCTGGCCATTAGCTTCATGCACAAAATACTTTTTGCTTATACAAAGCTTTCTTGCTTAGAATAAAAGCTTTCGTAAGAAGGTCTCCTCTTTTCCGCTCTCTTCATTTGCCTTTGCTCAGTTATGTGTGGGTTTAGGGGTGCCATCTCTCATCTTGGGAGGCCAAGAGAAAGTCTCTGCAAAGTGAGAAGTGGGGAAGGGGTAAGGTGACCTCTCAGTGACTTTCACACTAAGTTAATACATTTGGGATGTTGATGAAGCCTTATTGCATCCAGTGTCCCAATGGCACACCTATTCTTGAGATGAGGGACTGGGGTTGCCTTGGGGTCATGGCAGCTGAAGTTCTGCCCTGTTCCTCAGAGGGACACTTTTGGGAGGGTCAAGTGGCCAAAAAGGGGAGGTGGGGTGCTGCCGGCGCTGCCATGGTCCCAGGGAGTTCACTCCTTCTCTCAACCTGAAGTCATCCATGCTTCAGGGATGAAGCCCACCCTTCATGCTTCTCTCAAAGTCATGGCTCACATGGAGGCAGAGACCCAGAAGGGCAGGAAGTCTGGGTGCTGCTTCTGCTAGCTGCCAGGAGGACAGAACCAGAACCTTCGCCCTGATAGAGCTGAGAAATGGACAGATGGACACATGCACAGGAAAGTTGCATTGGCCATTTAACAAATCCAAACAAAAATCCATTCGTGATATCTTTGTTGGCCAACCCAAATGCACAATATACTTGTTGCAATGGGCTTCTTCATCAGGCAAGATGTTATATACCTAAAAGGAGGTGTAAAAACAATTGGAGATGTCAGTCAGATGACAGGGAGGATGTCTTTTGCAGGCAGGCTCCCATGGCAATAGGGAGATTTCCAAAGTCCAGGGAATGTAAATTCCCTTTGCCTCTCAAGAGGGACCCTGGCAGCCTAGCTAGCTAGTGGTCAATCGTGATGTGGGCTCACCTAGCCAAAGGGAGTTGGGCAGGAGGAGGCAGAGGCCTCACAGGGTCATTGGACCTTACCACACTGGGATTTTTTGAGCACAGAAGTAGGGTCACTTCGTATTGGTCGATGCGTATTCGCATTATATCGCATTGGTGTTTCACACCTGTGAACTCAGAATACGTATTGGCCAATGCGATATAATGTGAATATGATTTGGCCATTGCGTATTCACGGTGGGGTTCCGAATTGAAGGCAGCCGGCTCCTCTGTTTTGCGAGTGCGCCAAATTAAGGGACTGATGGGATCCGTATTGATGGCCAGTGCGAAACCTCTGCTGCTTTGGCTGGTGTGTACATCCAATCCGCTGGTTCTCCTGAAGACCACCGGTTACAAATTTCCCATGATGCTGCGCTGGAATTTCCCCCATCTCCTTCCGTTGGCCCTTTCCCCTTTCAGGACA
This sequence comes from Sceloporus undulatus, assembly GCF_019175285.1. Lineage (NCBI taxonomy): Eukaryota > Metazoa > Chordata > Lepidosauria > Squamata > Phrynosomatidae > Sceloporus > Sceloporus undulatus. The sequence continues at coordinate 273 of NW_024806319.1, read as the reverse complement.
ACCGCCGGGGCTGGGGAGCATTATTTCCACTGAAAGAGATAAAGTGGAAACCTTTTGTGTTGGTGGGGTGGGGAAATAAGCATTCCGCGTTTTTATTACATTAGTATTGTCGCGTTACAACTCCAGCGCATGCATATGTGTATCTATGTATCTGTCTAGAAAAGAAGGTTATGAGGTCATATGATAGCCCTGTTCAAATATGTGAAAGGATGTCATATTGAGGAGGGAGCAAGCTTGTTTTCTGCTGCTCCAGAGAACAGGACCCGGAACAAT
>NW_024806318.1:0-4079 GCF_019175285.1 Sceloporus undulatus | reverse complement strand
CTTAGGAACCGAGACAAAAATAATTTTATGGTTGGGGGTCACCACAACATGAGGAACTGTATTAAAGGGTCACGACATTAGGAAGGTTGAGAACCACTGCTCTAGGTCCTCCAGCTTGACTCTATGGCCAACTTTCACCAGAGGTTTTGCTGGAGAACCTATTGATTCATACGGGGAACACTTCTGTAGGCATCTGTAGGTCCTCCAGCATAATTTTATGGTCAACTTTCTGTAGTTGTTGATCATACAGATGCACTGGAGGAACTAGTGTTTTCTAGAGAGGTGTACTCTCAGGTTAAAAACAATTGTGGGTTTTTTTATTTGCAGTTTTCTCACTCTCATGGGGTCTTGTGTTCCTAGCAAATATGAAGGGCTCATTGTATAACTCATAGTTTTATTCACACACAGATGATTTTATATGCTGTCCAAGGTTTCATTGTATGGACTGAGTAAGGCTGTTTTGCACAAGAAAAGTCATAGCAAAATTCAGCTACATGATAGCTTTTACACATCAGCTTTTGTTTTACTCCACAAACTGCAATGCAGAAATTTCTCCCTTTGCTCCCTGCTGCTTTCTCCACAAGATACAAGTACCTTCTCTGAAGGAATATGTTTGAGATCTACAAGAAATGTCAACAAGCCCACAGATTTGCAGTACCATTAAAACTGTTTCAAGTCAGTTTAAATTCTTAGTGCATATATATTCTGTGAAACAAAGGGACCTTTATTTTTCTGTAAAAGTGGGAGATTAGATTAAAATTGGAAATCAGGTAACTGATGAAGAACTGTGCCATTTTACGGCTGAAACCATGATCTATAAATTGGATCCATTGAATTCCAGTAAAGCAGAGTGACCTTAAACAAGCCAGCATCTTTGGTTTTCATTTGACAATATAGCAATCATGAAACTGGATTGCTCTACCCACTGCACCTCTCCTCAGCTTTATTCCTCTTTTTCATTTTGATATATACCTCCCATCGCTTGAAAACTTTGTCCTGTTCCCACTCAATCTCATGCTGTCCCCAGAGTGCTTGCTTTTCTTATGTTTACAATACAAGCCTTACTTTACCATCCAGAATTATCAGTCTGTGATGCTTACGGTTGCCAAAGACTTAGCCATGTTAGTCTGGATCATTATGCAAAGGGGTCTTATAGCACCTTTGAGACTAATGGAGAGAAAGAAATTGGTCACATAAGCTTCCATTTCTGAATGATGAAGTGGACTTAAGTCTACCAAAGCTTATGCTATCAACTCCTTTCTCTTAGTTAGTCTCCAAGGTGTTACTAAATCCCTTTGCACACTGTTTTCTTATTCTTGTAAGAGTTTCTTCCTCCTCACCATGTGATTGTCTTGGCTGCACAGGCCAAATAAACCATGCCCCCCCCCCCATCATCTTGGCATGGAGTCTGGATGACACACAGTCCATACCCCAAGTCTGGTGCAAACAGATCAGACAACATCCAAACTGTTCAACAGCAAACCCAGGGTATGCCCCCTTTATAAGTTCTTGTTTGCTCTGGATCTGCTCCAATGGTGGGCAGATGTTTGAAACATATTATGCTGTGCTGCCCAGTGTTGCAGTGGTGGTAGCTGGTCACTCCCTCTGAGATCAGAATGAAGCAACCAGAAATGTGGTCAAGGCTGAGCACCTTGTTCTGATCTCAGGAGAGAGTGAGTCACAGTAGTGCAGTGGACAGCACAATGGGACTCACATATGAACACCTGCTTGGCATCAGAATGGAGCACTTGAGATAATGAGGGGAGGTTGATGCACCTGTGCGCCCAGGATACTCCAGGCTGTTTCTGGACTATCCTGGCCAGTGAAGACAGGACCTAGGACAACATTTATCATTGCAAAGTGATCCGCTAGATTTGCAACATTTTTCCAGAGCCCTCAGGGCACATTATATTGTTTGTCCAGATGCTGTGGTGCTATTGTTTATTGCCTGGGTTATGTGAATGATGTGACTGAAATCCCACTGGAGCTTTACATTAGTTTCAGATGGATTTAAGCTAGCAGTTCTACTTTTTGCAACACTGCATAAGGAAGTATGCAGTACCTCTTTATTCAAGTAGTTACCTTGGCAGTGCAACACTGCTGGATGTCTCTTGGCACAGCTCTGCCTCTAAACTCCAAGGACCGCTGATTGGCTTTGTGAGTGCTTCAAGAAAAGTCCTCCACTACTCTTGGTCTAGCCACCTCCACTCTCCTTACCTGGCAGCTCAGACTCTGTAAGTACAGTGCTGAAACTTTACATTCCCTTTAGTGTATACAGGATCTAAGTCTGTGGCTTTAATACAGATGCCACTCTATTGAATCATATGTTTCTATACCATATGTCTAAGCAATATTCAAGATAACATGACATGTGGCACAACTTCTAGGTCGCCTTTCCTTCTCTGTCTAACCCCACATTTAAAATGCACCACTGTGTTAAGAAAAAAACAAAACTACACTGTACCTTACTCTGGGAAGGTTACTATTATTTCACATTTAAACACAGTCTTTCTGATTGAGTTACCACTGTTTAATCTATCAATTTTATTCAAAACGTTTTCCACTGGCATTTCAACTTCAAGCAATTTTTCAGATTTATCACTTTAAAAGGAGAGCTTACGCAAGGATAAATTCCCAAAAGTCTCCAGAATGAAGAACCATGAAAAGAATTCATTTAGCTTCTCTGCAATATACCTTTGTCCTTGACGACTCCTTTTACATCTTGGTTGTTTAATGGCCCTACCAATTCACTGACAAGCTTCATACTTCCAATGATTTTTTTCAAAAGATTTCCTTTTGTTTGTTTTTGTCTTTAGTTATAAGTCTTCAAATTCCTCTTCATCTGGCCTGATTTTATGTTGACATTTAACTTGCCAGGATTATGCTTTCTTTTCCATTTTGACTTATTTAGAACACATATTTTTAAAAGTCTGAAACAAAACTTTTCACCAAGTTAGTGGCCTTTCAAAGGCCACTGACTTTTTCTTTGCTCTTCACTTGTCATTTGCTCCCACCTTGATGTACAAGTATAAGCTCATGTGAATGATCCCTATAATACTTTATAATCTTGCAGTAAGAATACCTTATAATTTGGCAGCAGCTTTGCCCTTTCCTGACAATATTTGGGTAGATGTTGATGTGAATAACTGAGTGCTTGCTACCTCCTTTCATTTCATGAATGTACTATCATAGAATGCATGACTCCTGAGCTGCCACATGTCTGGATAGATTTCAAGTAAGCAGTGAAGGCATAGTCCTGGTATGTCAGAGTTTTGTTTTGTTTTTCATAAAGTCAGGGAGATCCCATGGGTTCATGACTCATGGATTCTTGGTTGCATTGCAGATATATGGGCTTGCTTTGAAGATCACTGCTGGAGAGCATTCCTCTTCTATTCTATCCTCCACAAACTATTTTTATTGACCTAGGATATAAATAAGTGGGTTTTATTTTCTATTTTGTTTTATTGTTTTGAGTAGAGAAGGGCAGTGTCATACACCACATTTGTTGCTGCTACCCTCCTTTTTTTGCTATTTTCATAGTTTACCCTTGGTAACTTGATTGTCTATAATAAACCATTCTGGAATGATATAGGGAATCTCTGTTTGTCTTCTAGGTTGTCATTATCTCCAGAAGCCTTGAAGGCATGGGCACATTAATGAGGCGTGTGTGTGTGTGTGTGTGTGCATGCGCGTGCACACACACACACACCCATACCAAGATGGATTATTTTAAATAAGCACTCAGGATAGGCCCAGCATGGAGGGGGAAGCTATAGCCTCTTATGAAGAATGGTAAGGTGTCTGAAACACACCCCTACCCCTTTAACAGGCCCTCTTGAAATCTGGACCACACCATTAAGTAAATGGGAGGCTACTTAGGGATGTTATGTACTACTTTAGTACAGAAGTACTCTAGAAGCAAGAAAGAGGTAAAAATAAGAAACAGCTTATATGTTATACTTGTTGAATACTAGTACTTTCCTACTTTCCAAGAAAAATGTCCTTTGAGTTTGCTAATAATTATGTCTTTTTCCCCCAGAAGGAAGATGCATTTTTGTTTCCACTTATTATTCTTGTAA
>NW_024806317.1:0-4079 GCF_019175285.1 Sceloporus undulatus | reverse complement strand
TAAGAATTTCTTGAGATCATTTGAAGGACTGAATGTCCCATCTAATACAGTGGTGCCTCGGGTTACGAAATTAATTCGTTCCGCAGCCGCTTTCGTAACCCGAAAAGCCTTCGTAAGCCGAAAACCCATAGGCGCTAATGGGAAAAGCCGCGATTTCGTGTGAAATAGCGCCGAAAAGCACCAAAAATTTTTTCGTAACCCGAAAAAACATTCGTAACCCGGAACAATTATTTCCTATGGGATTTTTTCGTATCCCGGAAATTTCGTAACCTGGGTATTTCGTATCCCGAGGTACCACTGTATAAGCATATATATAGGAAGAGATTAAAAACCTTTCTCTTCAAACAAGCCTTCCCCCAGACGCTCTAATGCCCCTTCTCCCCCCTCCTTTGCACTTGTACTTCAGCTAGTCTTGTTGTTTTGTAATTTGTATTTTTAATTTTGTCTGTTATTGTTTTTATATCTTGTATTTTATTGTATGTTTTATCATTATGTAACCCACCTTGATCTCCAAGGAAAGGCGGGATATAAATAAATGATTTATTTATTTTATTTATATATTGCTTGTATTGCAAGTTAACGTCTTTGGCCTCTAGAAGTGGCTCCATTCATTATCAACTGTGTGGGGAAGAATTCACACATACTTATCAGTGCATCCCTCCTCTCAGGACACACAGACGGGATGCCTGAATATCCTCTCCTTGCTCACTGTGATCTAGTGGTTGCTTGTGTGTGTACATGCCTCTTCCATACCACAACAGTCTCCACTATGCCTAGAAGCAATGCTGTGGCAACTGATAGTTGAGGTGAAGGAACCCTGTGTAATTGTCCCTGCCCCCAAAGTTCCTCTAGTTTGGGGGCCACATACACAATATGAGATTCCCTCACTCTGCCCCATTGGGGGGGGGGGGGGATAAGAGCTTGTCCAGCTCAGATTTAAGGAACATGTATAAGAAATGGAAAAATGGGGAAATCACCAAAGAGGAATTCAAACAAATAGCTAGCACGTGTAGGGATAAAGTCAGAAAAACTAAAGCACATAATGAACTCAGACTTGCTAGAGAGGTTAAGAACAACAAAAAGGGCTTTTTTGGATATACCCGCATCGAAAGGAAGAAGAAGAAAATGGTAGGGCCACTGTGTGGAGAAGATGGCAAAATGCTAACAGGAGACAGAGAAAAGGCAGAATTATTCAACACCTTCTTTGCCTCAGTCTTCTCAGAAAAGGAAAAGGGTGCTCAACCTTAGGAAAATGGAGCAGAGGGCAGAACAGGATGAATTCAGCACAGAATAATTAAGGAGATAGTACAGGAATACCTGGTTAATCTAAATGAACATAAGTCTCCAGGACCAGATGAACTACATCCAAGAGTATTAAAAGAACTGACAAATATAATATCAGAGCCATTGGCAATAATCTTTGAGAACTCCTGGAGAACAGGAGAAGTCCCAGCAGACTGGAGGAGAGCAAACATTGTCCCCATCTTCAAAAAGGGGGAAAAAGAGGATCCCAACAATTATTGTCCAGTCAGTCTGACATCAATACCAGGAAAGATACTAGAGCAGATCATTAAACAGAGAGTCTGTGAACATCTAGAAAGCAATGCCATAATCACAAAAAGTCAACATGGGTTTCTGAGAAAGAAGTCATATCAGACAAATCTAATCTCTTTGTTGATAAAATTACCAGCTTGGTAGATGAAGGGAATGCTGTGGATATTGTATATCTTGATTTCTGTAAGGCTTTTGACAGGGTTTCCCATGACGTTCTTGCAAACAAGCTAGTGAAATGTAGGCTAGACAGGATAACTGTTACATGGATTTGTAATTGGTTGACCGGCCGAACCCAAAGAGTGTTCAACAATGGCTCCTTTTCATCCTGGAGAGAAGTGACCAGTGGAGAAGAGAAGGTAAAGAGGTGATATGATAGCCCTGTTTAAATAGTCAAAGGTATGTCATATTGAGGAGGGAGTTAACTTTTTTTCTGCTGCTCCAGAGACTAGGACCCAGAGCAATGGATGCAAGCTACAGGAAAAGAGATTCCACCTCAACATTAGGAGGATCTTCCTGACAGTAAGGGCTGTTTGACAGTGGAACAAAATCCGTCAGTGTGTAGTGGAGTCTCCCTCCTTGGAGGTCTTTAAACAGAGGCTGGATGGCCATCTGTTGGGGATGCTTTGATTGAGATTTCCTGCGTAGCAGGGAGTTGGACTGGAAGGCCCTTGTGGTCTCTTCCAACACTATCATTCTAAGATTCTGTAATTCTATGGTTTGCACATTGCTGCGTGGTGCTTACATAATGAGTGCACCAGTAGCCACTTGTTACGTCGCTCCTGGGGCTTTAAAAGAACCCGCTTTTTGTGGGTTCTTTTTCCTCCGCAGGGAAGCCGCATGGTTTGGCACTGTGGCTTCCCTCCGGAGGAAAAAAAGGCCACCACCAGCCCAGACATTTTGTGAGGTATGTACCAGGCCTTAGACTGGAATCTCAGCTCAGTGAATGCTTGTTCTTTTGATGGCAGATGTCTCTGTTGTGTTTTTCGAAGAGTTTGGAAAAGGTACTTTTATGGACTAGTCCAAAAGATTCAAATAAAAAACTTTACCAAAAGTCTGGTTTCCAGACTGGGAGTGATTCCATTAACGCCATCACAGAGGCAAATCAGACTCTCTTGCTATTCATTGGAGTAGGTCAGTGATGGTGAACCTTTTAGAGGCCGAGTGCCCAAACTGCAACCCAAAACCCACTTATTTATTGCAAAGTGCCATGTCCCTCTGGCTTTCTAGTAACAAGCTCTGGCAAACTCTGTGCTGGGGCGACGGCACATGTGCCCACAGAGAGGGCTCTGAGTGCCACCTCTGGCACACGTGCCATAGTTTCACCATCACTGGAGTAGGTTCAAAATGACAGCAGTCATTCCAAATCTGTCACAATTAGTTAGAAAGAATTCCTTCCCCCAGTTTGCTAACTCAGTGTTTTGCAAAAAGCCAGAAAGAGATGCAAATGTATTTTTAAAAGGGTCTCATAAGGTAGGTCAGAGATTAACAATGTCAGACTGATCAGAAGTGAGTCTCATTAAGCTGTATATGCCAATACAGAAACTACTAACTGGATCGGGGAAAGAGAGAACATGGTGACTCTCATCACTTTTTTGAAATCCATATAGCCCATGCTGGTTGGGCCAGATCTTACCTAATTGGAATTTACTCACTAGAATACTGGGATCCAAAACTACCTCTTCCCCACCTGTGGAATATCTTGCTTTAGGACTTACTGTTGGATGGAATAGTACTTATGTGAAATTATAGTTTTGGGAGCTGATGAGATAGATGCAGCCACTTCTATTGGAGCTCCTCTTTGCTGGTAGATGGGCATTCCTGCCACATGATACTCCCACCCCTGTTTCTAGGATATCGACTCCCTTCCCAAGTAGATGTGCCATAAACCAGCCAAACAAAAGCAACAAAAGATTTTTTGGGGGGATGGTGGTGGGTGATTTCATGAATCCATCTCTCCTTGTATTTCTGGGCAAATTCCACATGTTACCCCAAATGTCAGGGAACTTTGAGGGCACACACTGCAGAAATAATCCAGTCTGAGACTGCTTTAACTGCCCTGGCTCAATGCTAGGGCTATTTAATCAATCAATGTTTATTGATTAGCCCTTAGGCCATATCTAGATTAACACAAAAGCAGATAAAACATGCTATAAAAATTCTAAAATATGAATAAAATACCATACAGATACCATGTGAATGCCATACATGCTAGGGAATTCAGGGAACTGTAGTTTTGTGAGACATTTAGCCTTCTCTGTCAGAGAGCAACGGTGCCATAATTAATTACAATTTCCAGGATTCCCTAGCATTGACCAGGGCAGTTAAAACGGTCTCAAACTGGATTATTTCTGTAGTGTGTTTTGGAGCTCTGTAAACACTATTGTGTACCCATCCTGTCATTTATTCACTGCTATGAAATCGTTTGCTGAGCCAAAGGTGGAAGCTCTGGTTTCTATGCAGTGATCTGATCGCAAGCACGCCATGCACCCTCCACATGTAATTTGGATTGAGGCAGGGGACAAGTA
>NW_024806316.1:0-4080 GCF_019175285.1 Sceloporus undulatus | reverse complement strand
CAGCCTGTTGAGTGATTTACATTTTCTTCTTGGGGGACAAAATGCAACAGATCTCTTGCCACTTCAAATAGTTGTACTGAAGATGCAATGGTGGCAGAAAATAATAGTTTCTTCACTGCCCACAAGGTCACATAGTAGGCCTTCAAGTAGGCTCTAGCTTGTTTTTGGCCAGATTTTCTCCAAGTATTCTGTCAAAATTGCTCTAGTCTCTATCCCATTCATTTCACCATGGCCAGCTCCCCAGAAAACCAGGCCACTAGTTTAGATCCACACCATGAGATGGAATGCTCAGAAGCAATCATGTCCACAGCCCTAACCATTTCCCCATTCTAGAGGTCAGCCAGGGCTTTAACAAGAAATCTTCAAGGGCCATCAGGAATCCGTCAAGATCCATTAGCCGTCTAGGGCAGGCCATCCTAACTGGTCCCATGCCACTGCAGAGATTCTGAGTCCCAATGAATCTAAACTCAATCAGGTAGACATATGATCATAACAATGGAAGTATAAAATGTTTCTCTATACCAAGATCACCATCACAACATCCAGCACAGAATGTGTCCAGCAGGACACGTGGGGCCTGATACTAGTTGGGACAGACTCATGTTTGTCATAGAGGCCAAAATCTTGAGCTACACCTGATAGGGGTAGCTGTAGCATGTATGTGAAGTATCCCAACACCACAAGGTGAAACTTTGTCTAAACTAAGGGTGAACAAATCTGTCAATTTCAAATTCTCTCCATTCCTCCTGTCTTAATTTTTTTTTATCCCTTTGCCATTTCAATATACACTCATGCCTCCACATTTGCGGCTTTGGTATTTGATTATTCACAGATTTGATTAATATGTTCTCTCTAGGAATATCTAGGTCCTCCAGTGCAACTCTATGGTCAACTTTAACTAAAAGTTGCACTGAAAGACTTAGAGATTCCTAGAACGAAGACTCTACTAGTTAGTGTCTGTCGGACATTGACCACTGGAGGACCTAGAGATTCCTAGAGAGATGTCCTTTCAGGTAAAAACATGATGTTTTTGTTATTTGCATTTTTTCCATCTTCACAGAGGTCTTGTGCCCCTAACCCTAGCAAATATGGAGGGACAAGTGTATATATTCATAAACATCCACATGAAAATCGGTACTGTATACGATATACACATTTTGGCAAGCATTTCCCTCAGTGGGATGAACCTTCACAAACATATTTTCATAAACAGCTTTTTATGTACAAGTTCCCTTAATAGTCATGTTTTCGTCCAAATTTTTGGTCATTGCAAGAAGTGTGAATGCCAAAGGACAACTATGTTTCAGTTTCTGTATTAGCTCAGAAAGCACAAATTAGGCAGGTTAACCTTTAAAAAGGAACTGAAAAGAAACACTCTTCCCAAACCATCATGTGATCTTCATTGGATGGCATTTAATTGTGTGTCTAGCCTAAGACATTTCAACAGCACTTTCCATAAATTAGTGCTATTCCATGTGAAGAGTCAATCAATCAATCAATCAATCACTTTATTTTTATCTCACCTTTTCCACAAGCGTGGGACTCAAAGGCAAGTTATAAAATAAAAAGAGATACAAACAAAATGATGTCTAGCTAAAAACATACAATAACTTAAGATTTAAATACTATCCAACTGCCTATAAGAATTAAAATGACATAAAGCATAAATTAACAACCATATACTAATAACAGTAGAGCACTAAAACAGAAGAGTCAGAGGCGGGTTATAAACCGCTGCTTTGCGGCGATCTGCCACCGCTGCTGTTTGCTCCGTGAGGGAGCCGAGCCGCTGCAGCCAAACCACGTGGCTCCGTTACAGAGCAAAAAAGAAGCTCCAAAATGGAGCTTCTTTCCGCGGCGCAGCTATGATGCTGCGAGGCGCCACTGGCGCACTCGCGACGTCATAGGTGCCACGACACGTCTGGACGTGCTATGCATCCAAGACGTAAACATGGCGGCGGCTGTCTGGAACGGCTGCTGCCGAAAAATACGTAGTGAATACGTATTAGATTTGGGGGGTGCGGAAGCACCGCACCTTCCTAACTCTAATACGTAGTCACTACGTATTTTTTGGCGGTCTGTAACCCACCATTATATAAAAAAAATGAGTTTTCCAACAGCTGCTGGAATAGAAAAGTCTTTATTCTTATATAACATGAACAGACAAGGCAAAATAAAGCTGCTTCGGGTCACTTTGGAGGTATGCTGTTTAAATTATGTTTGCCTCCTAAGAGGCTGGAAGCCACGCCAAGGCCACGCTTGAGACCTAAGGACTGGAGTGCAGCTTTGGCGCAACTTCTGGCCTCTTAAGATGCGTGTGTCATTTAAACAGCATACTTCCAAAGTGAGCCGAAGCAGCTTTATTTTGGCCTGTTTGTTCAGACCCATAGACAGCAAAAGAACAGCAAGGAGGAAGCCAGCTTATCCTCTCTTGGAAGGGAGATCCAGAGTGTAGGAGTAGCCTCAGAGAAGGCTTTCTCCCTTATTCTCAAGAAACCTGCCTATGAAGGTGGTGGGAGTGAGAGATGTGCCTCCCCCCAAAACTTAATGTTTCAGGCACATAGGGGACAATACAATCTTTCAACTAGCCCACACCCAATCCACCTTCACAAGAATATTTCCTACCCAGAAGTATCCACCCCCATCATGAACCTCCTAATGATCAGATAGTGGTTCTTGGTACCCTTCTGAAACGCCTGAGGGAGTTGGGTATTGGAGGCACTGTTCTACCGTGATTCCAGCCCTACCTCTCAGGAAGATTCCATATGGTGATGCTGGGAGACAGCTGCTCTCATAAAAGAGAGTTGACATCTGGCATCCCTTAGGGTGCCATCCTGTCTCACATGCTGTTTGACATTTACATGAAGCCGCTGGGCGAGATCATCCAGAGACATGGGGCGGGGTGTTATCAATACGCCGATGACACTCAAATATATTTCTCTATGTCTACAACTGATGCAGTGGCTAAGGATGGCATCTCTCCTCTGAATGCCTGTCTTGGGGCAGTAATGGACTGGATGAGAGATAACCGAGTTAAGCTGAATTCAGGTTAAGACAGGCATACTTGTTATTGGAAACCTAAACCCGGGAATGGAGTTATGTCAGCCAATTCTAGATGGGGTCACACTTCCCCTGAAGGACTCTTTCCACAGCTTGGGGGTGCTCCTTGACTCATTGCTCCAGCTGTCAGGGCAGGTGGATGTGACAGTCAGGAGCACTTGCTACCAGCTTCATCTGATATGCCAGCTGCACCCCTTCCTGAAGCCAGGGGACCTTGAAACAGTAGTACATGCACTGGTAACCTCTCGCTTGGACTTCTGTAATGCTCTTTACTTGGGGCTATCTCTGTGCCAAGTTCGGAAACTTCAGATGGTACGAAACATGGCAGCAAGACTAATCACAGGTACTTCCCAGAATGATAATAGAACACCTGTTCTGAAGTCCCTTCATTGGCTGCCAATCAGTTTCTGGGGAAGGTACAAAGTGTTTGTGATTACCTTTAAAGCCCTACATAGCTTAGGTCCAGAATACTTAAGGGAATGCCTTCTTCCATACTGTCCATCCCACACATTGAGGTCCTCAAGTAAGAACTTACTTCAGCCAAAAAAAGCTAGGCTAACAGCCATCACTCAAAGGGCCTTCTCTACTGCTGCACCGAAGTTGTGGAATGACCTGCTGGAAGAGATTCGCCATATCTCCAGTCTTACAGCCTTCAAAAAGGCTCTAAGATGGATCTCTTCCAGCAGGCCTTCCCAACCTAGCTAATAAATTCTAGCTTCCTCCCTTTGTGTATGTTTACGAATATGATCTCAACATTCTGATGTATGTCTCTCTGCCCGCCAAATTGTTTTTAATTTTAACTTAATGCTGTATTGCACTTTATTGTTTTTAAACTCTGATTGTTTAATTCTAGTTTTAATATTGGGAAGGGGGTTGGGAAGAGATCATTTAATATTTTATTGTAATGCATTTTTACTGTTGTAACCCACCCAGATTCCTACTGATTGGGTGGGCTATAAATAAATTTATTATGATTATGATTATGATTATGATTATTATATTATGAGGGGTGGAAAGAAA
>NW_024806315.1:0-4081 GCF_019175285.1 Sceloporus undulatus | reverse complement strand
CCATGTAGGAATAGAAAGAATGATTCAGCCATGTAGGAATACATAGAATGGTTTCCCATGCAGGAACATATTGTTTAAGTATCCCACTCAGGAATTCATAGAATGATTCTGCCATGTAGGAATACATAGAATGATTCTCCCATGCTGGGATCTAAATCTAAATCCTTGGTTTGAAAATTATCTGAATCCTTGGAATGAACCTTGATCTGAATTGTTTTTATGAACCTTGGTGTTAACATTATCTGAATCCTTTTAATGAACCTTGATCTGAATCCCTGGTCTGCACATAGATCTGAATCCTCGGTCTGAACCTTTGTATAAATCCTTTGTATGAAACTTGATTTGAATCCTTGTTCTGAAACAAGATCTGAATCCTAGGTCTGCACGATATGAATCCTTGGTCTAAACCTTTATATGAATCCTTTGTATGAAACTTGATCTGAATCCTTGTTCTGAAACGTGACCTGTATCCTAGGTCTGGACCTTGATCTAAATGCTTGGTCTGCACGTTGATCTGAATCCTTATTCTGAACCTTGAATTGTTTTTCTGAACCTTGAGCTGAATCCTTGGTTTCAACATTATCTGAATCCTTGGAATGAACCTTGATCTGAATTGTTTTTATGAACCTTGATCGAAATCCTTGGTTATCTGAATCCTTCTAATGAACCTTGATCTGAATCCCTGGTCTGCACCTTGATCTGAATCCTAGGTCTGAAACTTTATATGAATCCTTTGTATGAAACTTGACCTGAATCCTTGTTCTGAAACGTGATCTGTATCCTAGGTCTGTACCTTGATCTGAATGCTTGGTCTGCACGTTGATCTGAATCCTTATTCTGAACATTGAATTGTTTTTCTGAACCTTGATTTGAATCCTTGGTTTGAACATTATCTGAATCCTTGGAATGAACCTTGACCTGAATTGTTTTTATGAACCTTGATTGTAATCCTTTGTGTTAACATTATCTGAATCCTTCTAATGAACCTTGATCTGAATTCGTCTAATGAACCTTGATCTGAATCGTCGGTTTGCACCTTGATCTGAATCCTGGATCTGAACCTTTATATGAATCCTTTGTATGAACCTTGATCTGAATCCTGCATCTGGACGTTGATCTGAATCCTTATTCTGAACCTTGAACTGGTTTTCTGAACCTTGATCTGAATCCTTGGTTTGAACATTATCTGAATGCTTGGAATGAACCTTGATCTGAATTGTTTTTCTGAACCTTGATCTGAATCCTTGGTGTTAACATTATCTGAATCCTTCTAATGAAGCTTGATCTGAATCCGTCTAATGAACCTTGATCTGAATCCTAGGACTGAACCGTTATATGAATCCTTTGTATGAAACTTGATCTGAAACTTTGTTCTGAATCGTGATCTGAATCCTAGGTCTGAACCTTGTGCTGAATCCTGCGTCTGGACGTTGATCTGAATCCTTGGTTTGAACATGATCTGAATCCTTATTCTGAACCTTGAATTGTTTTTCTGAACCTTGATCTCAATCCTTGGTGTTAACATTATCTGAATCCTTTTAATTAACCTTGATCTGAATCCCTGGTCTGCACCTTGATCTGAATCCTTGGGCTGAACCTTTATATGAATCCTGTCTATGAACCTTGATCTGAATTGTTTTTATGAACCTTGATCGGAATCCTTGGTGTTAACATTATCTGAATCCTTCTAATGAACCTTGATCTGAATCCTTCATCTGGACGTTGATCTGAATCCTTTTTCTCAACCTTGATCGTGGTAAGAACCTTGATCTGAATGCTCGGTCCGAATCTTACACTTATTGGAAATCTTACACTTATATGAACCTTGGTCTGAACTATGATCTGAATCTTTGGTCTGAATCTTTGTCTGAATCCTTGGTGTGAATCTTGATTTGAAACCTTGGTCTGAACATTTTCTGAACCCTTGGTCCGAACTTTGATCGGAAACATGTGTCTGAATCTTGATATGAATCCTTCGTCTGAACCTTGATCTGAATCCTGATCAGAAACTTGATCTGAACTGTCTGAACCTTTGTCAGAATGCTTGTTCTCATCATCTGAATCCTTGGTCTGAAATTTGATTTGAAACCTGTGTCTGAATCTTTGTCTGGATCCTTCGTGTGTACATTGATCTGAATCCTTGGTGTGAAACTTGATCTGAATCCTTGGTATAAACCTTGAACTGAATCCTTGGTATGAACTTTGATCTGAAACCTGTGTCTGAATCTTGATATGAATCCTTCGTCTGCACTGTGATGTGTATTGTTGGTTTGAACCTTGATCTGAATCCTTGGTCGGAAACTTGATCTGAATTATCTGAACCTTTGTCAGAATGCTTGTTCTCATCATTTGTGTGAATCCTCGGTCTGATCCTTGAACTCAATACTTGATCTGAACCTTTGTGTGAATCCTTGTTCTGAACCGTGATCTGAATGTTTGGTCCGTGCCTTGATCTTGGTATGAATTTTATCAGAATGCTTGTTCTGAATCTTATACTTATTGGAAATCTTACACTTATATGAACCTTGATCTGAACCTTGATCTGAATCCTTGGTCTGAATCCTTGGTCTGAACTTTGATCTGAAACCTGTGTCTGAATCTTTGTCTGAATCCTTGTTGTATACATTGATCTGAATCCTTGGTCTGAAAATTGATCTGATTCCTTGGTACAAAGCTTGATCTGAATCCTTGGTCTGAACCTTGATCTGAAACCTTGGTCGGAAACTTGTTCTGAATTGTCTGAACCTTTGTCAGAATGTTTGTTCTCATCATTTGTGTGAATCCTCGGTCTGATCCTTGAACTGAGTACTTGATCTGAACCTTTGTGTGAATCCTTGTTCTGAACCGTGATCTGAATCTTTGGTCAGTGCCATGATCTTGGTATGAAACTTGATCTGAATGCTTGTTCTGAATCTTACACTTATTGGAAAAAATACACACGGGCAAAATAAATAAGTAGACATTGGAAAAAATAGACACGGGAAAAATAAATAAATACACATCGGAAAAGATACAGAGGGGATTAATAAATAAATACACATCGGGAAAAAACCACAGGGGAATAAATAAATAAATACACATCAGAAAAATAAACAGGGGAAAAATAAATAAATACACATCAGGAAAAAAAGGGGAATAGATAAATAAATACACATCAGAAAAAATACACAGGGGAAAAATAATTTCACATCAGAAAAAATAAAAACAGGAAATATAAATAAATACACATTGGAAAAAAAGAACAGCTGAAAAATAAATACGCATGAGAAAATAAACAGGCGGAAAATAAATAAATACAGATCGGAAAAATAAATGGGAAAATACTTAAATATATATCGGAAAAAATAAACTGTGGAAAAATAAATAAATACAAATTGGAAAAAGCGAACAGGGGAAAAAAATACACGTGAGAAAAAACACACAGGGGAATAATAAATAAATACACATAGAAAAATATACACGGGGATAAATAAATAAATACACATTAGAAAAAACACACAGGGGAAAAATAAATAAATAGATATCAGAAAATATAAACAGGGGAAAAATAAATAAATACACATAGAAAAAATACACAGGGGAAAAATAAATAAATACACATCAGAAAAAATACACAGGGGAATATAAATAAATACATACAGTATCAGGAAATATAAACTGGGGAAAAACAAATAAATACACATCGGAAAAAATAAACAAGGGAAAATATATAAATACACATTGGAATAAATACACAGGGGAAAATTAAATAAGTATACATGGGAAAAATACACAGGAGAAAAATAAATAAATACACATCAGAAAAAAAATAAACAGGTGAAAAATAAAATATACATCGAAAAAATAAACAGGGGAAAAATAAATAAAAACACATTGGAAAAAGTAAAAAGGGGGAATATAAATAAATACACATCGGAAAAAAAGAACTGGGGGAAAACAAATAGATACACATTGCAAAAACTAAACAGGGAAATAAATAAATAAATACACATAAGAAAAAATAAACAGGGAAAAAATAAATAAGTACAGATTGGAAAAAATACACAGGCAAAAAATAAATAAGTACAGATTGGAAAAATAC
>NW_024806314.1:0-4081 GCF_019175285.1 Sceloporus undulatus | reverse complement strand
CTTAGGAAACTTCTGCAACTCTTCAAAACTCTCAGGCTCATCAGCCATTGCACTACAAGCAGTTGCAGTCTGAACAACAAATCTCTCAGGAGGCTTTCTCACTCTCTGAGTCCTCCTAGGAATCAACACCTTTGTTCTACCTCTCTCATCCTCACTTTCTGAACTAGTTTGCACCTCAGTGTCCCTCTTTGACACAACCTCAAACTGACTTGTAGTGATGGGTGTGTGAAGTGTTGGCTGTGTTTGAGTGTGTTGTGAAGTACTGGGTTTCTCCTCCTCTGGAGACATTGTGGACATTGTGGGCTGTCTTACCCCTCCATTTCCAGTACTTTGCCCCAGTCGCAGAAACACTTCTTGATTGGAATGCAATCTCTCCCAGCCAGAATGTTTCTCAAAATTGGCACTTCTGGACAACAAAATTCTCCCATGACCCTGGTAAAATTTATAACTGTTGCCAGAATAACCCACAAACATCAACCTTTTCCATTTACGTTCACCCTTCTTTCTGAATTTTGCTGGCACAAACACATTTGCATATTGGCCAAACACCCTCAGGTATTTTAAGTTTGGTGGTCTACCATGTAGCATCTGATAAGGTGTTTGCTTTACAGCTGAATTCCACACCCTATTTGCTATATGGTTAGCCATTAAAACTGCTTCACCCCAAAATTTTTCAGACACATTAGCATCCAATAACATACAGTCTTTCATCTGCTTTAAAACACCAATACGTCTCTCTGCTAACCCATCTTCCTGTGGAACTGCAGGATTAGTGGTGTTGTGACGTATCCCTTTCTTCTGCAACCAATTCTTAAGGTCAGAAGATAAAAATTCTCCACCTCGGTCAGTGACCAAAGAACCCACTTTATACTCAAATTGGCGCTCTATTTGATTCACCCAGTCTTTGAAGACTTCAGCAACCTCACTTTTCTCCTTCAAGACTTTCACATAGGAGTACCTTGTGTGCCTGTCTACAATTACAAGAAAATACTGACTTCCCCCAACAGTTTTAGTTAAAGGCCCAGCCAGATCAGCATGCACCACCTCAAACGGCCTCTTGGTGACACATTTTGTTTGCTTGGCCACTGGAAAAGCTTTTAATTTGATTTTACTGCAAACAGAACAATCAAGATGATTAGGACAAGAATTCATTTTGAACTCAGGACAAACCTGTCCCAGCTTTTCCAAATTTGAAAACCCTATATGACCAAACACTCTGTGAAAATAGTGTGCACAATTTGCATGTAAAGGCACATTATTGACACTGGCACACTCAGCTTTGTCAAGCATAAAATACAGTTTGTTTTTCTTTTGTGCTTTTGCACATACCTTGTTCCCTTTGCTAATTATGCATTTATCCCCTTCAAATTTCAAAGCATAACCATCAGTAGTCAATGCAGACACACTAACAAGACAATTCTGCAATTTGGGAACACACAATACATTTTCAAAATCTTCCCCAAAACTAGGAACATGTACAGTACCCATATGTTTTACCTCTCTGGGAACACCATCAGCCATTGCAACAGACTGAACATTTGACACAGACTTAGTTTTTAGGAATTTATTGTTATTACACATATGGTTAGAAGCCCCAGAATCCAGCATCCAGACTGAATTCACTGTGGCTGCTTGATGGACTTTGCAGTCATTGTCCCCAGCCACAACTGCTGCTCCACTCCTGGAACTAGCACCTTTTCCCTGCTTCTTCTTTGATGCTGCAAACTTCCAACAGTTCTTTTGGACATGCCCTGGCTTCTTACAGTAGAAACAAGACTTGGACACTGCAGCCTTCTCCTGCTGGCAATTCTCCACAACCTCTGGTGGTTTGAAAACCTTTGGTATCTGTCGCTGCTGCCTCTGGAGCCCTTCAGACTTCCGTCGCTGGCTCTCTTCCAAGACGCGCGCTGACACCAACTCAGCAGTCATCTGGTCTTCAGCCGTCCCTTGAAAACTATGCAATATATGCTCATAGTCCTGGGACAAACTCCCAAGCAAGATGTACGCCTTTTGCTCCTCAGGCAAGGTGACACCTCTCAGCTGCACTTGTGCAAACAGGTCATGCATTTCCTCCAAATGCTTCTCAGGATCCTGGTTGCTTTGCATCTTGCATGCATATAACCTTTTGCAACAGAGCATCCTGGACAAGGCAGTGCTACTTTCATGCACATTCTTCAAAGTGTCCCAGACAGCTTTAGCACTAGTCTTGAGCCTCACATGATTAATCTGGTTAGGCTCAACAGTGAGTAAAATTGTAGCTCGTGCCTTCGAATCATCAGCACGTGTAGCATCAGTAGGACCTTGTTCCACCACACGCCAGAGACCCTCACGGACCAACAGCGCTTCTGTGTAAACAGCCCAAGAGCTGTAATTGTTGTTGTTTAGCTTAGGAAATCTTGCTGCCGCCTCCATGACTTAAAGCAAACGGCAAAACAGCCAAGAGTCCCAGCAAAATGTCCAACAAACACTGTTATCTTCCCATTTGCCTCCCGGCACAGGACAGATGAACAACACAGAGCAAACTTACAGCTGGAAGAAAAACTCCACAGCAGACTCTCAGTGGAACAGGAACATCAGCAACAGCAGACCCTCCAGAAGACCATCTCAGCACACCAGCTTGGAAACCATCCTGGGAACCATCCTCAGGCAAACCATCTCGGCAACCATCTCAGCAACCATCCTCTGCTACCACTTGTTAGAGAAAAAGATCTTTGGGATGGGTGATGTCTCGTTCTGCCGGTGGTTCTGAACTGGTACCAACTGGAACAGATGCAGTCTTCTCAGCTACTCAGGATCAAAGTAACTTCCACACAGATTTTCACTCAAATGAGGGTTTATTAACTTTGTTGCTATTTACACTTTACAGCAGGCTACTATACATCTATACTCTTTCAGAGTCCATGCTAGAAGCTTGAATGTGACATCAGTCTTTGTTCTCTCACAAGATCAACATTCCCACCAAGTGGACACACCTCTTTCCCATGAAGTCACCATACTACACAAAAGCATAACAATAATACATTTGTTTATATTATGTCTCAGCACATGTCCTTGAAGACTTGCTCTTCCAGGCCTAGGCTTTCTGGCCTGCAACAGGAACCATTTTAAACCTTAGTTAACCATTGCCACATCTGAACATTTTCCATACAAATTAGAAATATATTTTAACAGAATCTTAGAAGAAAATTAATGATTGGTTAGTGACTAAGTGACAATCTATGCAAGTAACACCTCCTCAGGCTACACTCCACCGCTTGGTCAGGGACTTGCAATTGCAATGCTGATTCCAAAGGGATTCAAAGCAAGCTGTTAATTGGAATTCACCCACAACTATGGGGGCAAGGAAGAGGTCATCTAAGTAATAATACACTTCCACTGAGCTCTGCTGGACATGGCTAGACTCACACCCAGCAAAAAAGACAGCTTTGGTTCATCAAATGAAGAACTCTATCCTTGAACTAATTGTGAAGGCCTTCACAGCCTCCTGCAGAGGATGAACATGTCCCTGGGAAGCTATCCTCCAGAGTGCTTTTGAAATCTCAGACGACCATTTTGCTTACTCTCATTAATTATTTCCAAAGCTGTTTCTCACTTAGAAGTAGTCATGAGAAGAGCAAAGTACCAGACAAACTTGGAGCTTATCGCATGAACTTCCAACTTTGAAAAAGTGCTTGCAGAGTACAGCTGAGACCCAGCTTGGACCCGGGCTGAGGGCAGGCAGTGATTAGGTGGCAATTTAGCATGCGATAATCCCCATCTCTATCCCGCACCCCAGCTCCAGCCCAAGCCTTTTAAAGTTCATGTGATAAGCTCCCAAGGTCTGTGGCTGACACGAAAGTTGATGATGATGATGATGATGATGATAATAATAATAATAATAATAATAATAATAAGTTTTATTTATAGACTGCTATTCCGCAATGATCATAGCAGTGTACAATAAAAATCGCAATACAAAATTAGCCCCTACCCACCCCCTCACTCCCTCCAGGCTGGACGATGACAGTTGGCTGTGGAGGGAGGGCTCTGTCCCTTCAGGGCAGTCCCGATGGTGTTGGACCCGCCCTCTCACTCCCTCCAG
>NW_024806313.1:0-4083 GCF_019175285.1 Sceloporus undulatus | reverse complement strand
GGTTGGGACCACAGTGTGATTCTAGTATGGGGGAAGTGTGGGGGTGGCCGGCATGTGTATGCCATGCCCCCATGCTGCCCCATGCTGGTGTATGATGCTGATTATACAGGTTTAAAGTCTGAGAGTAAAAAAATAAAAATATTATAATGACATTAGGTACATTTCTAGGGTGTATTTAGAATATTCCACAACATTTATTTTAGAAATTCATGGTGTGGTTCACTAGAAAGCAAAATCCTTTTAAGGTAAGTTTTGGCACTATAATTTTTTTTACAAAAGAAACATTTGTGTCTTCTATTATGTTGGGCTGGAACAGACCGACATAAAAAGCTGGCTTCCAGCCAGGTGTGCATGGTGAGGGCATGCAGACTATGCAAACCCCCAAGATGCCCAGCCAGCTTCAAGCTACACAGGGACTGTCTTCCAGGCACTCTGACAGTATGGTATTTATATGCTCCATGCTTCTGGAGAGCCTTAAAGCTGGCTTCCCACCATAGCAGGGTGGGAAAGCCAGCTTTTTGCCAGCACAAGAAAGAGCTCCTTTTTTGTCCGGCAAAAAGGTGGATTGGGGCTATGGTGTGCAGTTGCCGCAATCCCAATTCAGCTTTGTCAAGGGCAGTTTGAAGCCACCCCTTCATGGTGTTCTGTTTCACCCCTTTATTTTATTTATTGATGGTTGTTATTTGTTGTATTTTGGTGCTGTCTTTATCTTGTTATGAAACAGCTATATCATGGGTTATTGTTATTTTAAAAATATTTTTGTAAGCTGCTTTGAGCAACCCCTTTTTAAAAGAGAAAAGTAAAAGTTCATAAACAATTACATGTATGTATCATATTTAGTCAGTGCCTAGTTTAAACTTCATTGTTTTATGCCACAAATTCACTACAATGTTACAGCAATCCTTTAAATGGATATTTTCTAAAATATAGATATAGTTCTATAATGATACCAGTTTTCAAAATGTACTTTATCCCCATCTTTCACCATCCTGGAAAATAATTGTTACATTGTTTTATGTTCTGCGTCTCTATTGTTTATTTTATTATTATTTCTTATAGTCCTATTTTAATCTTAATCCTAAAAAGCAAAATCTAATTCACAAATTTACCATACATCAAAGGAGTTACAGACAGAATAGGGAAACACATTATAAACCATCCTGAGCATAAAATGCTATTCGAAAACACTGAAATGCTGGGCCATGCTAACAACTATCAGGCCAGAATGCACAGGGAAGCCACTGGAATCCACAAACACCTAGACAACTTCAACAGGAAAGAAGAAATCCTTAAACAGTTTGGCTATCAGTCCTGAAAAACACCAAAATCAAGACCCAGCAAGTGGAAAGGAAAACCACCCGAGGTCAGGGGTTTTCCCAGCTGACAATGGATCACTAATTAAATAGACACCCTGAGGCCTTGCCATTCAACAACAGAACCAAACACAGATTAACATGCATATCACTTCCTCTCAACCAAGGGGCACACAATATATATCTCCCCCACACCTTCATGCCACCATTCTTTGAAGATGCCAGCCTTAGATGAATGTGAAACGTCAAGAATATTTTTTCTAGAACATGTCCACATAGACTGAACCCCTCCCCCAAAAAAACTAATTCACAAAAAATGCTTGCATTGGTTTAACAGCAATAAAGACGAGAAAATAAACCAAACCTCTTTTTTTCATTTAAACAATAAACCAAAGGGCAAATAATATCATCTATAACACTCTAGAGCTACAACAAAATAAGCAAAGCAGAAATATTAGATTTTATGAGGATTTTTTCCTAGCTGGAAAGGCCATATGACCTCTGACCAATGTAAATGTGTACATAAAAGGCAACTGTATCTCTGAATGCCAATTAAAGAAATGGATGCTGCTTCAGCATTTAGTTGGCACAGTGTGCCTTTTTTATATGCATGATAAAATAGGAAGGAGTACAGCTTCCTGCATAAGAAATAATAGGTGCCTTTCATTAGGATATCAACTAATGTAAGCAATTGTTATTTCCTCTTTGTTTCAATGTTAATTTTTAGAAATAAATCTTCAGGAGACAAGCATGCTTTGAAACATGCAGCTTGAGATGGCCACAGCAGAAGGCATGTGCATTCCTGGACAAAATAAACTGACAAACTTGGTAGGAATTATTGAGAGTCAGTATATGAATTGAAAGAACCTCTATTGACCAAGCTTGTTGTGGCCACATACATGGTCCAGAATCACCTTTGTGGTGGAAGACAGAGTTCTGGGATTACCCTGACTCACAGTGACTACTTCTTTACATCACATACTCAGAACATAAACAGGTCTGGTTTTCACTATGTGTTTCTAATGTTGTATGCGAGGGGCAGAATCAGAATTACATTCATGTACAATTTCCTGTACCTTGGTTCAAACCACTGATAAAAATGGAGATTACCATCAAGAAATAAGAAAATGACTAGGAATCCAAAGGGCAACCATGAAAGAACTAGATGAGATCCTAAAGTGTAAAAATATACAAATGTGCACTAAAGGTGGAATTGTCCAAGCCATTGCATTACTCATCACCATATATGAAATGGGAAAGCTGGAAAATAAAGAAAACGGATAAGAAGAAAATCAACTCATTTGAGATATGGTACTGGAGATGAGTGCTGAGTATAATGTGGACAACGAACAAGACAAATGTGTCCTTGAACAGGTTAAACCAGAACTCTCCCTGGAAGGCAAGGCGATGAAACTGAGGCTGTTGTAGTTTCGCCACATCACAAGAAGGTGTTACCAGCTAGAACGTGTCTCCCCTGATCTAGTGATTGGGGAGGGAGCCTTTGCTAGCCTCTCAGTGGAGAGACTAGCACTTGTAAACAAACAGCTCTCTCAGGAGAGCCGTTGAGTGAACTGGGGATGGGGCACAGCCCATGTTAAGCTGGCCAAGCCATCTCTTAGTTTTGGAAAAATGCCAGCCCATCCTCCCGCTTCAACATCAGTGTGAGAAACATTCCTGGTCACTTTGGGCTAATTAGGAATTTCCTCCCCTTTCTAAGGGTTCCCCCCCTACCCCACACCTTTTTTTTGGGGGGGGGTCTCTGGCAACATAGATGGTGGAGACAGAGGTTCAGGTGAAGACCTTGGCATCCTCCTAAAGGCTGAAGGTAAGTCTCTGGAACTGACTTTTAGGTCCTGTGACTAAACAGAAGGGGAAAGAGACATGTCTTGGGGCTGGCCTGAGATTTAAACCCTCCCTTATGTCTTGTGAGTTAAGTGGGGGAGTCTTGGATTGACCTTCCAGATACAAGATGGCTGGGGAGCAACCCACTTTTGGATTGCCCTTGGGGTTCAGGTGCTTCACTCAGGGGAGGCGAGGGATTTGGTCTGGGGAGCAGACCATCCACCAGCTGTTCCCACACGAGGTTGCTCCCCCTTGTTTTACAGAACTCGAAGAAATAAAGTTAAATAAGGAGCTTTACAGACCACCCAAAAAGGGCGGTCAGCCAGTGCCTCTGTTTCCGTCGCCAGGAAGCCTCAGCCTCCAAATGGCAAGGGTTCCTGGTGGCGGAAAAAGAAGACACGAAAAGTGGCTTCTTTTTCTGTCACGCTTATGATGCTGCAAGGCGCCAATGGTGCACATGCGGCGTCATAAGTGAGCCACGACATGCAGACGCTAAACGTCCGGCACATCAAGATGGCGGCGCCCATGTAGAATGGGCACCGACATTTTGTACGCACTCGGCACGTAATAGGGTTAGAGGCGTCCAGAAAGGACGCCCCTTCCTAACCCTAATATGTGCCAAGCACGTACTAGGGTGCCCGTGCAGAACGGGCCTAAGTTGAGTTAAATAAAGTTGCCCATTTTATAACCCAGTTCTCTGTGTCTGGTGTCATTATTCACTGGCTTGGTCAGCAAAAGGAGATAATACTAGAGAAGGTGGAAGGTAGTAGAAAGAGAGGAAGACTGCATGCCAGATGGATGGACTCAATCAGGGAGGTCATAGGCCTGAATCTACAAGATTTCAGCAGAGCAGTGGACAGGGGGGTCTTGGACATGCCTCGTCCACAGTATAACCATGAGTCAGGGGTGACTTGAGGACAGTTAACAA
>NW_024806312.1:0-4084 GCF_019175285.1 Sceloporus undulatus | reverse complement strand
TCTGGGTGGTGATGGATTGTAATTGCCATCAGCATAGCTAGTGGCAAGGCATAATGGAAACTGGGGTACAACAACATCTGCTGAGCCAAAGGTTAGCCACTTGGATATAAACCACATTCTGAACTAGACCAAGATGAGAATGGCTTCGAGGAATGTTACCTTGAATAAAAACAGAAACTTTGGGCCTGAACAGACAGGCCAAAATAAAGCTGCTTTGGATCACTTTGGAGGTATGCTGTTTCAATGACACATGCATCTTAAGAGGCCAAAAGCTGCTGCTCCAAAGCTGCGCTCCAGTCCTTAGGAGGCTTTGGCACAGCTTCCAGCCTCTTAGGATGCATGCAGCATTTAAACAGCATACCTCTAAAGTAACGCAAAATAGCTTTATTTTGGCCTGAAAATCTGAAAATTTGGGTGAAATTCATTGTTATTTTTCTAGGGAGATTTCACCACACAATGAGAATTTAGTGATATGTTATTTTACAATATGGCTTCTCTTTCCCAGCTCGGTTGTGGTAAACCTACTAGATGAATTACTAATTGTACCAGAGTTTAGTGTCCTAATAAGAAGCCAAACTTACTTGCTTTCATACTTCTTTCTCCTCCCTAACTCCTTCCTTCCCTCTACTGCCTTTGAAAATTGAAAACCTAGTGCATATGGCTGATGGAAGGACAGAAAACATTTACTCCTCCCATTTTAGGATATGGAGCAGGATGAGCTGGGAACGATCTCTGTTCCATCTGCTTAGCACCAATGATGGATCTTTTAAAGCCCAATTGTAGTCCCACAGGGACACACTCAACTAATCTTCTGCTTTTAAGATTTTATTTGTGCAATAAATGGATGACAGGGTTTGCAAGTACATAACAAAATGAATAGGTTTATAAATGCAACCTTTCGGCAGCACACTATGGAGTAAAATGCGGCACTGCTAAAGTGTTTAAAGCATGTTTCCTCCCCACCTCATTCATATTTTAAGCAGTAATATGCTTGTTTGCTTATCAAGCAGGTCTTTTTCCCCGCTCTTCTTTTCTTTTTTCTTTTTTTGTTTTTCAAACACATTTTTACAAATTAACCTGGCACAGATTTTAATAATAATAATTCATGTTTATATGACACATTTTTTTTTATCTCGAAAGGCCTCAAATAGCTTTTCAGGCTTAGCAAAGTAATGCACGAAAGGATAATGGGCGAAGGAGCAGGTTTCCCCAAGATGGGAAACAGCAGCAGCTGTTTAACAGCCATACAGTCTGTGTGTGGAGGAATCCCACAGTCAAGGGGGAGTTGAAGAGGCAGAAAGTAATAAAGCATTTATGAATTCAGTCTAGAATTAAAAATTTGGGCCTCTGGATGTTCTTTGCAGACTTGCTCATCATCCTGTTTTGAGCATCCCTGCAATCGCTCTCAGAATATATCCTGAAAACTGGGCCGAAACTAGCAAAATGAATTTCAACATGGAGAAATGCAAGGTACTGCACTTAAGGCAGAAAAATGAAATGTACAGATATAGGATGGGGGACACCTGGCTTAAGGAGACTCCAGGTGAAAGGGATCTGGGAGTCCAAGTAGACCACAAGTTGAACATGAGTCAACAGTGCAATGTGGCAGCTAAAAAGGCCAATGCAATTTTAGGCTGCATCAATAAAAGTATAGTGTCTAGATCAAGAGAAGTAATAGTGCCACTGTATTCTGCTTTGGTCAGGCCCCACCTGGAATATTGTGTCCAGTTCTGGGCATCACAATTAAAAAAGGACATAGAGAAACTGGAGCCATGTGTCCAAAGGAGGGCGACTAAAATGGTGAAGGGTCTGGAAACCATGTCTTATGAAGAACGACTTAGGGAGCTGGGGATGTTCAGCTTGGAGAAGAGACGGTTAAGAGATGATATGATAGCCTTGTTTAAATATTTGAAGGGATGTCATATTGAGGAGGGAGCAAGCTTGTTTTCTGCTGCTACAGAGAATAAGATCTGGAGCAATGGATGCAAGCTGCAGGAAAAGAGATTCCACTTCAACATTAGCAGGAACCTCCTGAGAGTAAGAGCTCTTTGACAGTGGAACACACTCCCTCAATGGAGATTTTGGTGGAGTCTGCCTCCTTGGAGGTCTTTAAACAAAGGCTGGTTGGCCATCTGCCGGGTATGCTTTAATAGCGAGTATCTGCATGGCAGAATGGGGTTGGACTGGATGGCCCTTGGGGTCTCTTCCAACTCTATAATTCTATGATTGTATGGCAGTCAGCAGCTACTGGGTATGTACTGTCCGCACTGGGCTGTTTTGGGTTGTCAGTGTGCATGTGTGTGTTTGTCTGATTAACTGTTTCCTCTCTAAAGAATGTCTGCATGTTTTCAAATTTAGTTTTCTCCAGTTGTTTCACTTCTCCCTCTTATGTACAAATTGGACTATTTTGGCTATGACTTTACTAACAATATATAGGATGGTAAGCAGGATGCAGTTAATGAACAGAAGGGAAATTGGTGAAATCTGTGTATCCGATAGCAGTACATTTTGACTGAAGCAATGGAATAGTGTTTGCTAGGAGATATGCAGCTGAACACTAAAGTTAGAATCGTTCAAGCTGTTGTATTCTTTATTACCATGTACGGCTGTGAGAACTGGACAGTGAAGCAGACAAGAAGAAAATTAAATCTTTTGACATGTGATGCTGGAGAAGAGTGCATGAACAGCTAAAAGGGCAAAGAAATGGGTCCTAGAACAGATCAAGCCTGAACTCAATCTGGAAGCCAAGATGACTAAGCTGAGGCCACATCATGAGAAGAAGGTACAGTTCATTAGAAAAGACAATGATGCTCTGGAAAGTGGAGGGTCATAGAAAAGGAGGAAGGATGCATACCAGATGGGTAGACTCATTCATGGAGACCATGAGGCTGACCCTGGAGGACCTGAGCAGGAGGTAGAGGATAGCGGGCCTTGGAGAAGCCTCATTCACTCGTTGTGAGTCAAGATCGACTCAAAAGCAAACAAATGGTGAGGAAAGAATCCTTTATGGCATCTTGGAAATAAACTATTCAAACTCATTTGTGAAAAGTATATTTGGCTGAGGATACTGTCTGAGAACACATCTACAATAATGGAAGTCATCTAGTCATGGATTGGTCAGAGCAACCAAAGGAACCCCAGATGAATCATACAATCATAGGTTATTACCACACGGAGGATTGCTCCCCTTCTTATCCCGTCTTATTCACATGATTGGGGAAAAGATTGCCACAGACAGTGCACTTATACTGTCTGTCTCCTGGCAGTGAAGTGTAATGGCCCTGTCATTTGGTATTAATGGGAGTTTCCGTCAATCATAGATGTGTGCTCAGACAGTATCCTCAGCCAAATCTCCTTTTCACAAATGAGTTTGAATGGTCCAACTTCCAAGATGCCATCCAAAATGTAATAATCTCCATAGAGCTAGTCCAATACCATTCTGGCATGCAGGAACTCACAATCAAAGCATCCCTGACAGCTTAACATCCAGTCTCTGTTTAAAAACCTCCAAAGAAGGAGGCTCTGAGGGAGTTTGTTCCACTGTTGAACAGCCCTTACTGTCATAAAGTTCCTCCTAATGTTGAGGTGGAATCTCTTTTCCTGCAGCTTGCATCCATTGTTCCAGGTCCTTTTCTCTGCAGAAGCAGAAAACAAGCTTGCTCCCTCCTCAATATGACATGCCTTCAAATATTTAAACAGGGCTATCATATCACCTCTTAACCTTCTCTTCTCCAGGCTAAACATACCCAGCTCCCTAAGGCATTCCTCATAGGACCTTCCTAATGCTGCAACCCTTTAATACAGTTCCTCATGTTGTGGTGACCCAAACCCATGAAATTATTTTGTTGCTACTTTATAACTGTAATTAAATCAGTGTTTTCCAATGGTCTTAGATGATCCCCATGGGAACTTGAGTGAACAGTGTGATGCGGCAGCTAACAAACCACTGTCATAGGGCTTTATGGTGTCCAGACCCTTCACCATATTAATTGCCCTCCTTTGGACACACTCCAGTTTTTCAATGTCCTTTTTGAATTGTGGTGCCCAGAACTGGACACAGTTTTCCAGGTGAAGCCTAATGAAA
>NW_024806311.1:0-4086 GCF_019175285.1 Sceloporus undulatus | reverse complement strand
ATAAGTCGAAGTTGACTTGATGGCAGTTGACCACAAATGAACTAATGAGTCCCTAATTGTAGGGTGGGAAGCTACTCAGTGCCTAAATAGAGCTGTTCTAGTTTTAAGAGTCCTCAGCCTAAGGGTAGCCGTAGTGGTTGTCAATCGCCATTTCTTTCTCCCTTTCCCTAAACCTGTCCCTGCCCAGCTTGGTCCAGCAGGCCGCCTCTGCCCTCTCCCTCTGGGCCTGGAGCTTCTCTCGGATGGGCTGCTGCTCCTCTGTGATGGGCTTGGAGACCTCCAGGTCAGGAGGGGGTGTCCTCTATGGGATGAAGGCGTCCCCTTTGTAGGGCGGAGATGGAGGAGGGTCAACAGGGAGAAGGTCACTTCTTCTGGCTGGGGGCGAAGAAGGTCCGTAGGTGGGCCTCCGAATCTTCTCCATGGTCAAAGCTGGCCCAGAATGGAGAGTTGTCGTTTTGGGGTCACACACTCTATCTCTTCTGGTTTGGAAAGGCTGAGAGGAAGGCGGCTTGGGATGAGGTATCTGGGTTGCAAAAAAGGGTATGTCGGCAGGCCTGAGTAGGGCTGGCTTCCTTGTTGCTGGTGGCGGCGGCTGGGAGCAGCGAGCTTCTGGTGGCTTGAGCTGTGTGGCTTTGGTTGAGGTCCCTGCATATGGCCATGATGGCACAGAAGGGAAAGGCACCTGTTTTGGCAGAGTCGGCTTCATTTTGGGTAAGGTTGGCTGAGGCAAGGAAGATCCTGGTGGCTCCGCTACTGATCTTGAACTCGGGATCCATGGTATTTTGGGCAGTGGCTTCCCCATGCCTCCCCCCAAGAAGGCCAGTATAGGCAGGGGTTTCTCTGCAATGGTTTCCGATGGTGGCCTCTTTTCAGGGTGAGCCCTTTTCGTGAGGACACTTGGAAGCTTCTTTCCCAAGGAATAGAACACATGGACAGACTCCATCATTTGCAGAGCCAGACTGCTCTTGGGGGTTCCGCTTTTGCCGTTTTCACATCTCTCTTCTTCCCTTGAACGCCTCGGACAGGAGCATTAGGCTTCCCTTTGCCTTGATCAACAGTCTTAGACAAACCTTCCTCAGATTTTAGGTCTTGAGGCTTTGCCTTTGGAGCAGCCGTCACCATTGCCTTGTCCTTGGCTCCTTGTTTCTGCTGGGGCAGCTTTTTCCTTTGGAGATTCCCTTCCTTGTCTCCTGGTTTCTCAGAACAAAGGTTCTTTTTCTCACTCGCTTGAGGGCGGTTTGTAACCCGACATTGTTAGTGAATATGGAGCAGTTACTGATCAGTAATTCTAGGTTATGGATCTATAATTACAGAAAACCAGCCCTATTTTTCAGAACTTGTAGTGCCCTTCCAGCCATGTCCTTCTATGCTTATTGCAGTGTGTGAAGCGGTGAGTCTTTGGTATCGGCTGGGAGTCATGGATACCAAAATCCCTGGATGCTTAAGTTCCATTATATATAATGGTGTCCCTCATACAAAATGGCCAAATCAAGCTTTGTTTTTGGATGATGATGATGATTTTGGAATAATTTCAAGCTGTGGATGGCTGAATCCATGGATGCAGAATCCACAGATATGGAGGGCTTGCAGTGTATGCACACACATACAGAGAGACACATTCAACATCGTGTTTTAATATGTTTTAGTGTTTTAGCCATTTAAATCATATTTTAAATAAAGATGACATTTACCATATATACTTGACTATAAGTTGATCTCATGTATAAGTTGAGGGCAGGTTTAGGGGCCAAAATGATGGATTTTGATATGACCCATGGATAAGTCGAGAGTAAGACTTGGGGTCATGTACCAAAGGATCTAAAGGATGAAGCAAGGGAAAATAATGCCAAAGAGCTTACAAAATTGCAGTATGCATAACTGTTTCTGTTCACACTAAAGGATAGATGGATGAGAGACTAGAGAAAGATTGGTGCTTCCAGGAAGATTACACTCTTGTGTTTCCTCAGGGGATGGTTTCTATTTTTATGAGAGTTAAAGTACAGTATGTACTTTGATCTGTGAATAAGTTGACTCAGATTTTTGGGGTCATTTTTTTAAACTAAAATTTCTAGACATGAGTATATACTGTAATTCCTTTTTTTTAACTTTTGTAGATTAATGTTTTAGTTGGGTACTTTTAAAAATTATTCTAAGCCACCTTGGATCCCATTTGGGGAGAAAGGCAGGATATAAGTACAACCAATCAATCAATCGTCTGGCTCTTAGAAGGTCTCAGCAGAAGGAAAGCATCCCCGGACCAGCCCACATCTCCCAGGCCTAATCTACATTTTCCAGAAAGAGAGGCATCTACCTTCAGAGTCTTCCACATTCATGGCTTTTGATGGTGAGGCTGCACAAGGTCCACTGGTTGCAGGAGGGCTCTGGACAAGGTTGGCTTTTGCTTCTTCCAGAAGGGAAACAACGCTGTTGTTTGGGACAGGTGGGACGGGGAATGCCTGCAAATTGGGATTTCCCTCTGCGAGGGGAATGGGGGCCAAAGTTGCATGAGAGTAAAAAAAGAGGCCTGTCTTGTCCTGGAAGGGGGTTGGCTGAACTGGAAAGTGCCTCGGAAGTTGGATCAGTACCAGCTGGAGTCTGGGTATGGGATGCAGGTGGGAAACATACAACTGCTCCATGACACGTCCAACTATTGGAAGCTTTTCATAGGGAAACATCTTAGGCATAGGCCTGGGAAGCTGGCTTCTTCTCCCTCTGTCCTGGAGGGAAAGATTAGGTGCAGCTTGGGTAGGAAAATGAAGCCCGAATGCTCCTTGCGGCTGAGGGTGAGGCACATAGTCAGAGCTAAAGGCTTCTTCAGGGTTCGGTGGAACGGACTTAATCTGGACAGAAGTCACACTCAGTGATGGAGGTGAAGTTGTACTAATGCTCCAAGGAGCTTGCCCTCCGTTTGCTCTTGGCATGATCATCACCACTGAGGAGATGCTCTGAGATGTTTGGGTTGAACCCTCGGCTGGCTGTGTGTTTGGCGACTGATCTGTAATACACACAAAGGAAGAAGTCAAGCACACCAATGGTGGCCCTTTCTGATCAGCCATAAGAAGACACATGACCTAAACTACACCAATTGATTATGCCATTGCATTTAGTGGGACTAAATGCATCCATGGATTTTGGTATGCACAAGGTATTCTGGAAGCCAAACCTCAGTGGATGCCAAGGGCCCACTGTATTTCTATAGTGTAGACCCATCCTAAGAGAAAATAATCCAGGGGGATTGGGTCGATCCATCTTGCAACCAAGAGACCCCATAGAACTAGGACCAACTCCACATTCCAGAGTAACCCCCGGATCCTAGGAGGCCAGAGAATGTTTTGATGCAACATGGATTCCAGAGCAACAGTCAGTTGGCTAGAACTGAACTGAAGGTGTCTGGAAGACTAATGTCTGTTATGCAACTCAAACCAAAACAAGAGTAAAAATCAGCACCTGAATTAAATAGTCTATCAGTTGAAGGCTTCTCCTAATACAGATACATATCTCTATTTTCTGTAGACATCAGAGCTACTCTTCAATGAGTCCGTTGTTGTGTGCTTTTCAAGACATTTCCAACTTCCGGCAACTCTAAGGCAAACCTGTCATAGGGTTTTCTTGGCAAGATTTGTTCATAGGAGGTTTGCCATTGCCTTCCTCTGAGGCTGAGAGCAAGTGACGTGCCCAAGCTCATCCAGTGGGTTTTATGGCAGAACTGGAACTCGAACCCTGGTCTCCAGAGCCATAGTCGAACACTTAAACCACGACACAACACTGGCAGTCTTCTAAATTCAAAGGTCTCCAAACCTCCCGTCACCTTTCAAAGACACTTCAGTACTTCCCCTGTGCTATAAATAAATAAGATAACCCCCTCAGTTCTGCTGTGTCTTTATTCCTCTTCCTCGCAATTCTTGGCGTTTTCACTCAAATTTAACATATAGAGATTCAGTACTTCTTGTCTTCTTGGTCAAGGCAAGGTCCTACTGAACCTGGAAGGTTTTGGTCGACCTAAGTCCTACCGATCTTATTGGGGCAGCACTATGTCCTCTAATAATAATAATAATAATAATAATAATAATAATAATAATAATAATA
>NW_024806310.1:579-4086 GCF_019175285.1 Sceloporus undulatus | reverse complement strand
ACTTTGATCTTCATCAATCCCTGAATCTGCAGGGGCAAACTGATTGGACATCAGCCTCTTCGGTCCCTGACTCTCCGGGGTCATACCAATTGGATGGCCGCCGAAGTCCGATCTTCATCAGTCCCTGACCCACCTGGGGCAAACCGATTGCCTGGCAACCTGACATCAATTCTTGTCGGTCCCTTACTCTCCAGTTGGATGCATGCCCAACTTCTATCTTCATCGGTTCCTGACTCGCCAGGGTCAAACCGATTGGACGGCAGCCCGACTTCAATCGTCATCGGTCCCTGACTTTCCGAAGTCATACTGATCAGCCTGTAGCCAAATGTTGACCCTCTTCGGTCTCTGACTCTCCAGAGTCATACCAATTGATTGGCCGCCTGACTTCGATCTTCATCAATCCCTGAATCTCCAGGGGCAAACCGATTGGACATCAGCCTCTTCGGTCCCTGACTCTCCGGGGTCATACCAATTGGATGGCCGCCCAACTCTGATCTTCATCGGTTCCTGACTCGCCAGGGTCAAACCGATTGGACGGCAGCCCGACTTCAATCGTCATTGGTCCCTGACTTTCCGAAGTCATACCGATTAGCCTGTAGCCAAATGTTGGCCCTCTTCGGTCTCTGACTCTCCAGAGTCATACCAATTGGATGGCCGCCCGACTTCGATCTTCATCACTCCCTGAATCTCCAGGGGCAAACCGATTGGACATCAGCCTCTTCGGGCCCTGACTCTCCGGCGTCATACCAATTGGATGGCTGCCCAAATTCGATCTTCATCGGTCCCTGACCTGCCTGGGGCAAACCGATTGGCTGGTAACGTTACATCAATTCTCGTCAGTCCCTGACTCTCCAAATTCATACCAATTGGATGCATGCCCAACTTCGATCTTCATCGGTTCCTGACTCGCCAGGGTCAAACCAATTGGACGGCAGCCCGACTTCAATCGTCATCGGTCCCTGACTTTCCGAAGTCATACTGATTACCCTGCAGCCAAATGTTGACCCTCGTCGGTCCCTGACTCTCCAGAGTCATACCAATTGGATGGCCGCCCGACTTTGATCTTCATCAATCCCTGAATCTGCAGGGGCAAACTGATTGGACATCAGCCTCTTCGGTCCCTGACTCTCCGGGGTCATACCAATTGGATGGCCGCCCAAGTCCGATCTTCATCAGTCTCTGACCCGCCTGGGGCAAACCAATTGGCTGGCAACCTGACATCAATTCTCGTCAGTCCCTTACTCTCCAATTGGATGCATGCCCAACTTCGATCTTCATTGGTTCCTGACTCGCCAGGGTCAAACCAATTGGACGGCAGCCCGACTTCAATCGTCATCGGTCCCTGACTTTCCGAAGTCATACTGATCAGCCTGTAGCCAAATGTTGACCCTCTTCGGTCTCTGACTCTCCAGAGTCATACCAATTGGATGGCCGCCCGACTTTGATCTTCATCAATCCCTGAATCTCCAGGGGCAAACCGATTGGACATCAGCCTCTTCGGTCCCTGACTCTCCGGCGTCATACCAATTGGATGGCTGCCCAACTTCGATCTTCATCGGTCCCTGACTCGCCAGGGTCAAACCAATTGGACGGCAGCCCGACTTCAATCGTCATCGATCCCTGACTTTCCGAAGTCATACCGATTACCCTGCAGCCAAATGTTGACCCTCCTCGGTCCCTGACTCTCCAGAGTCATACCAATTGGATGGCTGCCCGACTTCGATCTTCATCAATCCCTGAATCTCCAGGGGCAAAACGACTGGACATCAGCCTCTTCGGTCCCTGACTCTCCGGGGTCATACCAATTGGATGGCCGCCGAAGTCCGATCTTCATCAGTCCCTGACCCACCTGGGGCAAACCGATTGCCTGGCAACCTGACATCAATTCTTGTCGGTCCCTTACTCTCCAGTTGGATGCATGCCCAACTTCTATCTTCATCGGTTCCTGACTCGCCAGGGTCAAACCGATTGGACGGCAGCCCGACTTCAATCGTCATCGGTCCCTGACTTTCCGAAGTCATACTGATCAGCCTGTAGCCAAATGTTGACCCTCTTCGGTCTCTGACTCTCCAGAGTCATACCAATTGATTGGCCGCCTGACTTCGATCTTCATCAATCCCTGAATCTCCAGGGGCAAACCGATTGGACATCAGCCTCTTCGGTCCCTGACTCTCCGGGGTCATACCAATTGGATGGCCGCCCAACTCTGATCTTCATCGGTTCCTGACTCGCCAGGGTCAAACCGATTGGACGGCAGCCCGACTTCAATCGTCATTGGTCCCTGACTTTCCGAAGTCATACCGATTAGCCTGTAGCCAAATGTTGGCCCTCTTCGGTCTCTGACTCTCCAGAGTCATACCAATTGGATGGCCGCCCGACTTCGATCTTCATCACTCCCTGAATCTCCAGGGGCAAACCGATTGGACATCAGCCTCTTCGGGCCCTGACTCTCCGGCGTCATACCAATTGGATGGCTGCCCAAATTCGATCTTCATCGGTCCCTGACCTGCCTGGGGCAAACCGATTGGCTGGTAACGTTACATCAATTCTCGTCAGTCCCTGACTCTCCAAATTCATACCAATTGGATGCATGCCCAACTTCGATCTTCATCGGTTCCTGACTCGCCAGGGTCAAACCAATTGGACGGCAGCCCGACTTCAATCGTCATCGGTCCCTGACTTTCCGAAGTCATACTGATTACCCTGCAGCCAAATGTTGACCCTCGTCGGTCCCTGACTCTCCAGAGTCATACCAATTGGATGGCCGCCCGACTTTGATCTTCATCAATCCCTGAATCTGCAGGGGCAAACTGATTGGACATCAGCCTCTTCGGTCCCTGACTCTCCGGGGTCATACCAATTGGATGGCCGCCCAAGTCCGATCTTCATCAGTCTCTGACCCGCCTGGGGCAAACCAATTGGCTGGCAACCTGACATCAATTCTCGTCAGTCCCTTACTCTCCAATTGGATGCATGCCCAACTTCGATCTTCATTGGTTCCTGACTCGCCAGGGTCAAACCAATTGGACGGCAGCCCGACTTCAATCGTCATCGGTCCCTGACTTTCCGAAGTCATACTGATCAGCCTGTAGCCAAATGTTGACCCTCTTCGGTCTCTGACTCTCCAGAGTCATACCAATTGGATGGCCGCCCGACTTTG
This sequence comes from Sceloporus undulatus, assembly GCF_019175285.1. Classification (NCBI taxonomy): domain Eukaryota; kingdom Metazoa; phylum Chordata; class Lepidosauria; order Squamata; family Phrynosomatidae; genus Sceloporus; species Sceloporus undulatus. The sequence continues at coordinate 926 of NW_024806310.1, read as the reverse complement.
ATCTTCATCAATCCCTGAATCTCCAGGGGCAAACCGATTGGACATCAGCCTCTTCGGTCCCTGACTCTCCGGCGTCATACCAATTGGATGGCTGCCCAACTTCGATCTTCATCGGTCCCTGACTCGCCAGGGTCAAACCAATTGGACGGCAGCCCGACTTCAATCGTCATCGATCCCTGACTTTCCGAAGTCATACCGATTACCCTGCAGCCAAATGTTGACCCTCCTCGGTCCCTGACTCTCCAGAGTCATACCAATTGGATGGCTGCCCGACTTCGATCTTCATCAATCCCTGAATCTCCAGGGGCAAAACGACTGGACATCAGCCTCTTCGGTCCCTGACTCTC
>NW_024806310.1:0-569 GCF_019175285.1 Sceloporus undulatus | reverse complement strand
TGGGGTCATACCAATTGGATGGCCGCCCAACTCCGATCTTCATCAGTCCCTGACCCACCTGGGGCAAACCGATTGGCTGGTAACCTGACATCAATTCTCGTCGGTCCCTGACTCTCCAATTGGATGCACACCCAACTTCAATCTTCATTGGTTCCTGACTCGCCAGGATCAAACCGATTGGACGGCAGCCCAACTTCAATCATCATCGGTCCCTGACTTTCCGAAGTCATAACGATTAGCCTGCAGCCAAATGTTGACCCTCGTCGGTCCCTGACTCTCTAGAGTCATACCAATTGGATGGCCGCCCAACTTCAATCTTCATCAATCCCTGAATCTCCAGGGGCAAACCGATTGGACATCAGCCTCTTTGGTGCCTGACTCTCTGGCGTCATACCAATTGGATGACTGCCCAAATTCGATCTTCATCGGTCCCTGACCTGCCTGGGGCAAACCGATTGACTGGCAACCTGACATCAATTCTCGTTGGTTCCTGACTTTCCGAAGTCATACCGATTAGCCTGTAGCCAAATGTTGACCCTCTTCGGTCTCCGACTCTCCGGAGTCATACC